>NC_092413.1:226600283-226900283 GCF_040894005.1 Engystomops pustulosus | reverse complement strand
GTTGGCCGGGAATCGAACACGAGTCAACTGCTTGGAAGGCAGCTATGCTCACCACTATACCACCAACGCACATATTTGCAGCCTTTTCATACTTTCTCTGAGCGCCACAAGAATCAAGGCAATGTTTAGGGAAACAACACTAAATCTGCTTCAGAACATATTGAGAGAGTCGAAGAAAAGTTTGGAAAAAGGAAAAGCGCTGCATTTTTGTATGTTCTTTCACTAGTATGAGAAATTCAAAAACTTTCTAGGAAACATCACTTCATCTGGTTCTGACTACTTAAAAACTGTTCAAAAAAGATAGAGGTTGCGTTGGCCGGGAATCGAACACAGGTCAACTGCTTGGAAGGCAGCTATGCTCACCACTATACCACCAACGCACATATTTGCAGCCTTTTCATACTTTCTCTGAGCGCCACAAGAATCAAGGCAATGTTTAGGGAAACAACACTAAATCTGCTTCAGAACATATTGAGAGAGTCGAAGAAAAGTTTGGAAAAAGGAAAAGCGCTGCATTTTTGTATGTTCTTTCACTAGTATGAGAAATTCAAAAACTTTCTAGGAAACATCACTTCATCTGGTTCTGACTACTTAAAAACTGTTCAAAAAAGATAGAGGTTGCGTTGGCCGGGAATCGAACCCGGGTCAACTGCTTGGAAGGCAGCTATGCTCACCACTATACCACCAACGCACATATTTGCAGCCTTTTCATACTTTCTCTGAGCGCCACAAGAATCAAGGCAATGTCTAGGGAAACAACACTAAATCTGCTTCAGAACATATTGAGAGAGTCGAAGAAAAGTTTGGAAAAAGGAAAAGCGCTGCATTTTTGCATGTTCCTTTACTAGTATGAGAAATTCAACAACTTTCTAGGAAACATCACTTCATCTGGTTCTGACTACTTAAAAACTGTTCAAAAAAGATAGAGGTTGCGTTGGCCGGGAATTGAACCCGGGTCAACTGCTTGGAAGGCAGCTATGCTCACCACTATACCACCAACGCACATATTTGCAGCTTTTTCATACTTTCTCTGAGCGCCGCAAGAATCAAGGCAATGTTTAGGGAAACAACACTAAATCTGCTTCAGACCATATTGAGAGAGTCGAAGAAAAGTTTGGAAAAAGGAAAAGCGCTGCATTTTTGCATGTTCCTTTACTACTATGAGAAATTCAAAAACTTTCTAGGAAACATCACTTCATCTGGTTCTGACTACTTAAAAACTGTTCAAAAAAGATAGAGGTTGCGTTGGCCGGGAATCGAACACGGGTCAACTGCTTGGAAGGCAGCTATGCTTACCACTATACCACCAACGCACATATTTGCAGCCTTTTCATACTTTCTCTGAGCGCCACAAGAATCAAGGCAATGTTTAGGGAAACAACACTAAATCTGCTTCAGAACATATTGAGAGAGTCGAAGAAAAGTTTGGAAAAAGGAAAAGCGCTGCATTTTTGTATGTTCTTTCACTAGTATGAGAAATTCAAAAACTTTCTAGGAGACATCACTTCATCTGGTTCTGACTACTTAAAAACTGTTCAAAAAAGATAGAGGTTGCGTTGGCTGGGAATCGAACCCGGGTCAACTGCTTGGAAGGCAGCTATGCTCACCACTATACCACCAACGCACATATTTGCAGCCTTTTCATACTTTCTCTGAGCGCCACAAGAATCAAGGCAATGTTTAGGGAAACAACACTAAATCTGCTTCAGACCATATTGAGAGAGTCGAAGAAAAGTTTGGAAAAAGGAAAAGCGCTGCATTTTTGCATGTTCTTTCACTAGTATGAGAAATTCAAAAACTTTCTAGGAAACATCACTTCATCTGGTTCTGACTACTTAAAAACTGTTCAAAAAAGATAGAGGTTGCGTTGGCCGGGAATCGAACACGAGTCAACTGCTTGGAAGGCAGCTATGCTCACCACTATACCACCAACGCACATATTTGCAGCCTTTTCATACTTTCTCTGAGCGCCACAAGAATCAAGGCAATGTTTAGGGAAACAACACTAAATCTGCTTCAGACCATATTGAGAGAGTCGAAGAAAAGTTTGGAAAAAGGAAAAGCGCTGCATTTTTGCATGTTCTTTCACTAGTATGAGAAATTCAAAAACTTTCTAGGAAACATCACTTCATCTGGTTCTGACTACTTAAAAACTGTTCAAAAAAGATAGAGGTTGCGTTGGCCGGGAATCGAACCCGGGTCAACTGCTTGGAAGGCAGCTATGCTCACCACTATACCACCAACGCACATATTTGCAGCCTTTTCATACTTTCTCTGAGCGCCGCAAGAATCAAGGCAATGTTTAGGGAAACAACACTAAATCTGCTTCAGACCATATTGAGAGAGTCGAAGAAAAGTTTGGAAAAAGGAAAAGCGCTGCATTTTTGTATGTTCTTTCACTAGTATGAGAAATTCAAAAACTTTCTAGGAAACATCACTTCATCTGGTTCTGACTACTTAAAAACTGTTCAAAAAAGATAGAGGTTGCGTTGGCCGGGAATCGAACACGGGTCAACTGCTTGGAAGGCAGCTATGCTCACCACTATACCACCAACGCACATATTTGCAGCCTTTTCATACTTTCTCTGAGCGCCACAAGAATCAAGGCAATGTTTAGGGAAACAACACTAAATCTGCTTCAGAACATATTGAGAGAGTCGAAGAAAAGTTTGGAAAAAGGAAAAGCGCTGCATTTTTGTATGTTCTTTCACTAGTATGAGAAATTCAAAAACTTTCTAGGAAACATCACTTCATCTGGTTCTGACTACTTAAAAACTGTTCAAAAAAGATAGAGGTTGCGTTGGCCGGGAATCGAACCCGGGTCAACTGCTTGGAAGGCAGCTATGCTCACCACTATACCACCAACGCACATATTTGCAGCCTTTTCATACTTTCTCTGAGCGCCACAAGAATCAAGGCAATGTTTAGGGAAACAACACTAAATCTGCTTCAGAACATATTGAGAGAGTCGAAGAAAAGTTTGGAAAAAGGAAAAGCGCTGCATTTTTGCATGTTCCTTTACTAGTATGAGAAATTCAACAACTTTCTAGGAAACATCATTTCATCTGGTTCTACATAAAAACTGTTCAAAAAAGATAGAGGTTGCGTTGGCCGGGAATCGAACCCGGGTCAACTGCTTGGAAGGCAGCTATGCTCACCACTATACCACCAACGCACATATTTGCAGCCTTTTCATACTTTCTCTGAGCGCCGGAAGCATCAAGGCAATGTTTAGGGAAACAACACTAAATCTGCTTCAGACCATATTGAGAGAGTCGAAGAAAAGTTTGGAAAAAGGAAAAGCGCTGCATTTTTGCATGTTCCTTTACTACTATGAGAAATTCAAAAACTTTCTAGGAAACATCACTTCATCTGGTTCTGACTACTTAAAAACTGTTCAAAAAAGATAGAGGTTGCGTTGGCCGGGAATCGAACACGAGTCAACTGCTTGGAAGGCAGCTATGCTCACCACTATACCACCAACGCACATATTTGCAGCCTTTTCATACTTTCTCTGAGCGCCACAAGAATCAAGGCAATGTTTAGGGAAACAACACTAAATCTGCTTCAGAACATATTGAGAGAGTCGAAGAAAAGTTTGGAAAAAGGAAAAGCGCTGCATTTTTGTATGTTCTTTCACTAGTATGAGAAATTCAAAAACTTTCTAGGAAACATCACTTCATCTGGTTCTGACTACTTAAAAACTGTTCAAAAAAGATAGAGGTTGCGTTGGCCGGGAATCGAACACAGGTCAACTGCTTGGAAGGCAGCTATGCTCACCACTATACCACCAACGCACATATTTGCAGCCTTTTCATACTTTCTCTGAGCGCCACAAGAATCAAGGCAATGTTTAGGGAAACAACACTAAATCTGCTTCAGAACATATTGAGAGAGTCGAAGAAAAGTTTGGAAAAAGGAAAAGCGCTGCATTTTTGTATGTTCTTTCACTAGTATGAGAAATTCAAAAACTTTCTAGGAAACATCACTTCATCTGGTTCTGACTACTTAAAAACTGTTCAAAAAAGATAGAGGTTGCGTTGGCCGGGAATCGAACCCGGGTCAACTGCTTGGAAGGCAGCTATGCTCACCACTATACCACCAACGCACATATTTGCAGCCTTTTCATACTTTCTCTGAGCGCCACAAGAATCAAGGCAATGTCTAGGGAAACAACACTAAATCTGCTTCAGAACATATTGAGAGAGTCGAAGAAAAGTTTGGAAAAAGGAAAAGCGCTGCATTTTTGCATGTTCCTTTACTAGTATGAGAAATTCAACAACTTTCTAGGAAACATCACTTCATCTGGTTCTGACTACTTAAAAACTGTTCAAAAAAGATAGAGGTTGCGTTGGCCGGGAATTGAACCCGGGTCAACTGCTTGGAAGGCAGCTATGCTCACCACTATACCACCAACGCACATATTTGCAGCTTTTTCATACTTTCTCTGAGCGCCGCAAGAATCAAGGCAATGTTTAGGGAAACAACACTAAATCTGCTTCAGACCATATTGAGAGAGTCGAAGAAAAGTTTGGAAAAAGGAAAAGCGCTGCATTTTTGCATGTTCCTTTACTACTATGAGAAATTCAAAAACTTTCTAGGAAACATCACTTCATCTGGTTCTGACTACTTAAAAACTGTTCAAAAAAGATAGAGGTTGCGTTGGCCGGGAATCGAACACGGGTCAACTGCTTGGAAGGCAGCTATGCTTACCACTATACCACCAACGCACATATTTGCAGCCTTTTCATACTTTCTCTGAGCGCCACAAGAATCAAGGCAATGTTTAGGGAAACAACACTAAATCTGCTTCAGAACATATTGAGAGAGTCGAAGAAAAGTTTGGAAAAAGGAAAAGCGCTGCATTTTTGTATGTTCTTTCACTAGTATGAGAAATTCAAAAACTTTCTAGGAGACATCACTTCATCTGGTTCTGACTACTTAAAAACTGTTCAAAAAAGATAGAGGTTGCGTTGGCTGGGAATCGAACCCGGGTCAACTGCTTGGAAGGCAGCTATGCTCACCACTATACCACCAACGCACATATTTGCAGCCTTTTCATACTTTCTCTGAGCGCCACAAGAATCAAGGCAATGTTTAGGGAAACAACACTAAATCTGCTTCAGACCATATTGAGAGAGTCGAAGAAAAGTTTGGAAAAAGGAAAAGCGCTGCATTTTTGCATGTTCTTTCACTAGTATGAGAAATTCAAAAACTTTCTAGGAAACATCACTTCATCTGGTTCTGACTACTTAAAAACTGTTCAAAAAAGATAGAGGTTGCATTGGCCGGGAATCGACCCCGGGTCAACTGCTTGGAAGGCAGCTATGCTCACCACTATACCACCAACGCACATATTTGCAGCCTTTTCATACTTTCTCTGAGCGCCGCAAGAATCAAGGCAATGTTTAGGGAAACAACACTAAATCTGCTTCAGACCATATTGAGAGAGTCGAAGAAAAGTTTGGAAAAAGGAAAAGCGCTGCATTTTTGCATGTTCCTTTACTACTATGAGAAATTCAAAAACTTTCTAGGAAACATCACTTCATCTGGTTCTGACTACTTAAAAACTGTTCAAAAAAGATAGAGGTTGCGTTGGCCGGGAATCGAACCCGGGTCAACTGCTTGGAAGGCAGCTATGCTCACCACTATACCACCAAGGCACATATTTGCAGTCTTTTCATACTTTCTCTGAGCGCCACAAGAATCAAGGCAATGTTTAGGGAAACAACACTAAATCTGCTTCAGAACATATTGAGAGAGTCGAAGAAAACTTTGGAAAAAGGAAAAGCGCTGCATTTTTGCATGTTCCTTTACTAGTATGAGAAATTCAACAACTTTCTAGGAAACATCACTTCATCTGGTTCTACATAAAAACTGTTCAAAAAAGATAGAGGTTGCGTTGGCCGGGAATCGAACCCGGGTCAACTGCTTGGAAGGCAGCTATGCTCACCACTATACCACCAACGCACATATTTGCAGCCTTTTCATACTTTCTCTGAGCGCCGCAAGAATCAAGGCAATGTTTAGGGAAACAACACTAAATCTGCTTCAGACCATATTGAGAGAGTCGAAGAAAAGTTTGGAAAAAGGAAAAGCGCTGCATTTTTGCATGTTCCTTTACTACTATGAGAAATTCAAAAACTTTCTAGGAAACATCACTTCATCTGGTTCTGACTACTTAAAAACTGTTCAAAAAAGATAGAGGTTGCGTTGGCCGGGAATCGAACACGAGTCAACTGCTTGGAAGGCAGCTATGCTCACCACTATACCACCAACGCACATATTTGCAGCCTTTTCATACTTTCTCTGAGCGCCACAAGAATCAAGGCAATGTTTAGGGAAACAACACTAAATCTGCTTCAGAACATATTGAGAGAGTCGAAGAAAAGTTTGGAAAAAGGAAAAGCGCTGCATTTTTGTATGTTCTTTCACTAGTATGAGAAATTCAAAAACTTTCTAGGAAACATCACTTCATCTGGTTCTGACTACTTAAAAACTGTTCAAAAAAGATAGAGGTTGCGTTGGCCGGGAATCGAACCCGGGTCAACTGCTTGGAAGGCAGCTATGCTCACCACTATACCACCAACGCACATATTTGCAGCCTTTTCATACTTTCTCTGAGCGCCACAAGAATCAAGGCAATGTTTAGGGAAACAACACTAAATCTGCTTCAGACCATATTGAGAGAGTCGAAGAAAAGTTTGGAAAAAGGAAAAGCGCTGCATTTTTGCATGTTCCTTTACTAGTATGAGAAATTCAACAACTTTCTAGGAAACATCATTTCATCTGGTTCTACATAAAAACTGTTCAAAAAAGATAGAGGTTGCGTTGGCCGGGAATCGAACCCGGGTCAACTACTTGGAAGGCAGCTATGCTCACCACTATACCACCAACGCACATATTTGCAGCCTTTTCATACTTTCTCTGAGCGCCGCAAGCATCAAGGCAATGTTTAGGGAAACAACACTAAATCTGCTTCAGACCATATTGAGAGAGTCGAAGAAAAGTTTGGAAAAAGGAAAAGCGCTGCATTTTTGCATGTTCCTTTACTACTATGAGAAATTCAAAAACTTTCTAGGAAACATCACTTCATCTGGTTCTGACTACTTAAAAACTGTTCAAAAAAGATAGAGGTTGCGTTGGCCGGGAATCGAACACGAGTCAACTGCTTGGAAGGCAGCTATGCTCACCACTATACCACCAACGCACATATTTGCAGCCTTTTCATACTTTCTCTGAGCGCCACAAGAATCAAGGCAATGTTTAGGGAAACAACACTAAATCTGCTTCAGAACATATTGAGAGAGTCGAAGAAAAGTTTGGAAAAAGGAAAAGCGCTGCATTTTTGTATGTTCTTTCACTAGTATGAGAAATTCAAAAACTTTCTAGGAAACATCACTTCATCTGGTTCTGACTACTTAAAAACTGTTCAAAAAAGATAGAGGTTGCGTTGGCCGGGAATCGAACACAGGTCAACTGCTTGGAAGGCAGCTATGCTCACCACTATACCACCAACGCACATATTTGCAGCCTTTTCATACTTTCTCTGAGCGCCACAAGAATCAAGGCAATGTTTAGGGAAACAACACTAAATCTGCTTCAGAACATATTGAGAGAGTCGAAGAAAAGTTTGGAAAAAGGAAAAGCGCTGCATTTTTGTATGTTCTTTCACTAGTATGAGAAATTCAAAAACTTTCTAGGAAACATCACTTCATCTGGTTCTGACTACTTAAAAACTGTTCAAAAAAGATAGAGGTTGCGTTGGCCGGGAATCGAACCCGGGTCAACTGCTTGGAAGGCAGCTATGTTCACCACTATACCACCAACGCACATATTTGCAGCCTTTTCATACTTTCTCTGAGCGCCACAAGAATCAAGGCAATGTTTAGGGAAACAACACTAAATCTGCTTCAGAACATATTGAGAGAGTCGAAGAAAAGTTTGGAAAAAGGAAAAGCGCTGCATTTTTGCATGTTCCTTTACTAGTATGAGAAATTCAACAACTTTCTAGGAAACATCACTTCATCTGGTTCTGACTACTTAAAAACTGTTCAAAAAAGATAGAGGTTGCGTTGGCCGGGAATTGAACCCGGGTCAACTGCTTGGAAGGCAGCTATGCTCACCACTATACCACCAACGCACATATTTGCAGCTTTTTCATACTTTCTCTGAGCGCCGCAAGAATCAAGGCAATGTTTAGGGAAACAACACTAAATCTGCTTCAGACCATATTGAGAGAGTCGAAGAAAAGTTTGGAAAAAGGAAAAGCGCTGCATTTTTGCATGTTCCTTTACTACTATGAGAAATTCAAAAACTTTCTAGGAAACATCACTTCATCTGGTTCTGACTACTTAAAAACTGTTCAAAAAAGATAGAGGTTGCGTTGGCCGGGAATCGAACACGGGTCAACTGCTTGGAAGGCAGCTATGCTTACCACTATACCACCAACGCACATATTTGCAGCCTTTTCATACTTTCTCTGAGCGCCACAAGAATCAAGGCAATGTTTAGGGAAACAACACTAAATCTGCTTCAGAACATATTGAGAGAGTCGAAGAAAAGTTTGGAAAAAGGAAAAGCGCTGCATTTTTGTATGTTCTTTCACTAGTATGAGAAATTCAAAAACTTTCTAGGAGACATCACTTCATCTGGTTCTGACTACTTAAAAACTGTTCAAAAAAGATAGAGGTTGCGTTGGCCGGGAATCGAACCCGGGTGAACTGCTTGGAAGGCAGCTATGCTCACCACTATACCACCAACGCACATATTTGCAGTCTTTTCATACTTTCTCTGAGCGCCACAAGAATCAAGGCAATGTTTAGGGAAACAACACTAAATCTGCTTCAGAACATATTGAGAGAGTCGAAGAAAAGTTTGGAAAAAGGAAAAGCGCTGCATTTTTGCATGTTCCTTTACTAGTATGAGAAATTCAACAACTTTCTAGGAAACATCACTTCATCTGGTTCTACATAAAAACTGTTCAAAAAAGATAGAGGTTGCGTTGGCCGGGAATCGAACCCGGGTCAACTGCTTGGAAGGCAGCTATGCTCACCACTATACCACCAACGCACATATTTGCAGCCTTTTCATACTTTCTCTGAGCGCCGCAAGAATCAAGGCAATGTTTAGGGAAACAACACTAAATCTGCTTCAGAACATATTGAGAGAGTCGAAGAAAAGTTTGGAAAAAGGAAAAGCGCTGCATTTTTGTATGTTCTTTCACTAGTATGAGAAATTCAAAAACTTTCTAGGAAACATCACTTCATCTGGTTCTGACTACTTAAAAACTGTTCAAAAAAGATAGAGGTTGCGTTGGCCGGGAATCAAACACGGGTCAACTGCTTGGAAGGCAGCTATGCTCACCACTATACCACCAACGCACATATTTGCAGCCTTTTCATACTTTCTCTGAGCGCCACAAGAATCAAGGCAATGTTTAGGGAAACAACACTAAATCTGCTTCAGAACATATTGAGAGAGTCGAAGAAAAGTTTGGAAAAAGGAAAAGCGCTGCATTTTTGTATGTTCTTTCACTAGTATGAGAAATTCAAAAACTTTCTAGGAAACATCACTTCATCTGGTTCTGACTACTTAAAAACTGTTCAAAAAAGATAGAGGTTACGTTGGCCGGGAATCGAACCCGGGTCAACTGCTTGGAAGGCAGCTATGCTCACCACTATACCACCAACGCACATATTTGCAGCCTTTTCATACTTTCTCTGAGCGCCACAAGAATCAAGGCAATGTTTAGGGAAACAACACTAAATCTGCTTCAGAACATATTGAGAGAGTCGAAGAAAAGTTTGGAAAAAGGAAAAGCGCTGCATTTTTGTATGTTCTTTCACTAGTATGAGAAATTCAAAAACTTTCTAGGAAACATCACTTCATCTGGTTCTGACTACTTAAAAACTGTTCAAAAAAGATAGAGGTTGCGTAGGCCGGGAATCGAACCCGGGTCAACTGCTTGGAAGGCAGCTATGCTCACCACTATACCACCAACGCACATACTTGCAGCCTTTTCATACTTTCTCTGAGCGCCACAAGAATCAAGGCAATGTTTAGGTAAACAACACTAAATCTGCTTCAGACCATATTGAGAGAGTCGAAGAAAAGTTTGGAAAAAGGAAACGCGCTGCATTTTTGCATGTTCCTTTACTAGTATGAGAAATTCAACAACTTTCTAGGAAACATCACTTCATCTGGTTCTACATAAAAACTGTTCAAAAAAGATAGAGGTTGCGTTGGCCGGGAATCGAACCCGGGTCAACTGCTTGGAAGGCAGCTATGCTCACCACTATACCACCAACGCACATATTTGCAGCCTTTTGATACTTTCTCTGAGCGCCACAAGAATCAAGGCAATGTTTAGGGAAACAACACTAAATCTGCTTCAGACCATAATGAGAGAGTCGAAGAAAAGTTTGGAAAAAGGAAAAGCGCTGCATTTTTGCATGTTCCTTTACTAGTATGAGAAATTCAACAACTTTCTAGGAAACATCATTTCATCTGGTTCTACATAAAAACTGTTCAAAAAAGATAGAGGTTGCGTTGGCCGGGAATCGAACCCGGGTCAACTGCTTGGAAGGCAGCTATGCTCACCACTATACCACCAACGCACATATTTGCAGCCTTTTCATACTTTCTCTGAGCGCCGCAAGCATCAAGGCAATGTTTAGGGAAACAACACTAAATCTGCTTCAGACCATATTGAGAGAGTCGAAGAAAAGTTTGGAAAAAGGAAAAGCGCTGCATTTTTGCATGTTCCTTTACTACTATGAGAAATTCAAAAACTTTCTAGGAAACATCACTTCATCTGGTTCTGACTACTTAAAAACTGTTCAAAAAAGATAGAGGTTGCGTTGGCCGGGAATCGAACACGAGTCAACTGCTTGGAAGGCAGCTATGCTCACCACTATACCACCAACGCACATATTTGCAGCCTTTTCATACTTTCTCTGAGCGCCACAAGAATCAAGGCAATGTTTAGGGAAACAACACTAAATCTGCTTCAGACCATATTGAGAGAGTCGAAGAAAAGTTTGGAAAAAGGAAAAGCGCTGCATTTTTGCATGTTCTTTCACTAGTATGAGAAATTCAAAAACTTTCTAGGAAACATCACTTCATCTGGTTCTGACTACTTAAAAACTGTTCAAAAAAGATAGAGGTTGCGTTGGCCGGGAATCGAACCCGGGTCAACTGCTTGGAAGGCAGCTATGCTCACCACTATACCACCAACGCACATATTTGCAGCCTTTTCATACTTTCTCTGAGCGCCGCAAGAATCAAGGCAATGTTTAGGGAAACAACACTAAATCTGCTTCAGACCATATTGAGAGAGTCGAAGAAAAGTTTGGAAAAAGGAAAAGCGCTGCATTTTTGCATGTTCTTTCACTAGTATGAGAAATTCAAAAACTTTCTAGGAAACATCACTTCATCTGGTTCTGACTACTTAAAAACTGTTCAAAAAAGATAGAGGTTGCGTTGGCCGGGAATCGAACCCGGGTCAACTGCTTGGAAGGCAGCTATGCTCACCACTATACCACCAACGCACATATTTGCAGCCTTTTCATACTTTCTCTGAGCGCCGCAAGAATCAAGGCAATGTTTAGGGAAACAACACTAAATCTGCTTCAGACCATATTGAGAGAGTCGAAGAAAAGTTTGGAAAAAGGAAAAGCGCTGCATTTTTGCATGTTCCTAAACTACTATGAGAAATTCAAAAACTTTCTAGGAAACATCACTTCATCTGGTTCTGACTACTTAAAAACTGTTCAAAAAAGATAGAGGTTGCGTTGGCCGGGAATCGACCACGGGTCAACTGCTTGGAAGGCAGCTATGCTCACCACTATACCACCAACGCACATATTTGCAGCCTTTTCATACTTTCTCTGAGCGCCACAAGAATCAAGGCAATGTTTAGGGAAACAACACTAAATCTGCTTCAGAACATATTGAGAGAGTCGAAGAAAAGTTTGGAAAAAGGAAAAGCGCTGCATTTTTGTATGTTCTTTCACTAGTATGAGAAATTCAAAAACTTTCTAGGAAACATCACTTCATCTGGTTCTGACTACTTAAAAACTGTTCAAAAAAGATAGAGGTTGCGTAGGCCGGGAATCGAACCCGGGTCAACTGCTTGGAAGGCAGCTATGCTCACCACTATACCACCAACGCACATACTTGCAGCCTTTTCATACTTTCTCTGAGCGCCACAAGAATCAAGGCAATGTTTAGGTAAACAACACTAAATCTGCTTCAGACCATATTGAGAGAGTCGAAGAAAAGTTTGGAAAAAGGAAACGCGCTGCATTTTTGCATGTTCCTTTACTAGTATGAGAAATTCAACAACTTTCTAGGAAACATCACTTCATCTGGTTCTGACTACTTAAAAACTGTTCAAAAAAGATAGAGGTTGCGTAGGCCAGGAATCGAACCCGGGTCAACTGCTTGGAAGGCAGCTATGCTCACCACTATACCACCAACGCACATACTTGCAGCCTTTTCATACTTTCTCTGAGCGCCACAAGAATCAAGGCAATGTTTAGGTAAACAACACTAAATCTGCTTCAGACCATATTGAGAGAGTCGAAGAAAAGTTTGGAAAAAGGAAACGCGCTGCATTTTTGCATGTTCCTTTACTAGTATGAGAAATTCAACAACTTTCTAGGAAACATCACTTCATCTGGTTCTACATAAAAACTGTTCAAAAAAGATAGAGGTTGCGTTGGCCGGGAATCGAACACGAGTCAACTGCTTGGAAGGCAGCTATGCTCACCACTATACCACCAACGCACATATTTGCAGCCTTTTCATACTTTCTCTGAGCGCCACAAGAATCAAGGCAATGTTTAGGGAAACAACACTAAATCTGCTTCAGACCATAATGAGAGAGTCGAAGAAAAGTTTGGAAAAAGGAAAAGCGCTGCATTTTTGCATGTTCCTTTACTAGTATGAGAAATTCAACAACTTTCTAGGAAACATCACTTCATCTGGTTCTGACTACTTAAAAACTGTTCAAAAAAGATAGAGTTTGCGTTGGCCGGGAATCAAACCCGGGGCAGCTGCTTGGAAGGCAGCTATGCTCTGCACTATACCACCAACGCACATATTTGCAGCCTTTTCATACTTTCTCTGAGCGCCACAAGAATCAAGGCAATGTTTAGGGAAACAACACTAAATCTGCTTCAGAACATATTGAGAGAGTCGAAGAAAAGTTTGGAAAAAGGAAAAGCGCTGCATTTTTGCATGTTCCTTTACTAGTATTAGAAATTCAAAAACTTTCTAGGAAACATCACTTCATCTGGTTCTGACTACTTAAAAACTGTTCAAAAAAGATAGAGGTTGCGTTGTCCGGGAATCGAACCCGGGTCAACTGCTTGGAAGGCAGCTATGCTCACCACTATACCACCAACGCACATATTTGCAGCCTTTTCATACTTTCTCTGAGCGCCACAAGAATCAAGGCAATGTTTAGAGAAACAACACTAAATCTGCTTCAGACCATAATGAGAGAGTCGAAGAAAAGTTTGGAAAAAGGAAAAGCGCTGCATTTTTGCATGTTCCTTTACTACTATGAGAAATTCAAAAACTTTCTAGGAAACATCACTTCATCTGGTTCTGACTACTTAAAAACTGTTCAAAAAAGATAGAGGTTGCGTTGGCAGGGAATCGAACCCGGGTCAACTGCTTGGAAGGCAGCTATGCTCACCACTATACCACCAACGCACATATTTGCAGCATTTTCATACTTTCTCTGAGCGCCGCAAGAATCAAGGCAATGTTTAGGGAAACAACACTAAATCTGCTTCAGACCATATTGAGAGAGTCGAAGAAAAGTTTGGAAAAAGGAAAAGCGCTGCATTTTTGCATGTTCCTTTACTACTATGAGAAATTCAAAAACTTTCTAGGAAACATCACTTCATCTGGTTCTGACTACTTAAAAACTGTTCAAAAAAGATAGAGGTTGCATTGGCCGGGAATCGAACCCGGGTCAACTGCTTGGAAGGCAGCTATGCTCACCACTATACCACCAACGCACATATTTGCAGCCTTTTCATACTTTCTCTGAGCGCCGCAAGAATCAAGGCAATGTTTAGGGAAACAACACTAAATCTGCTTCAGAACATATTGAGAGAGTCGAAGAAAAGTTTGGAAAAAGGAAAAGCGCTGCATTTTTGTATGTTCTTTCACTAGTATGAGAAATTCAAAAACTTTCTAGGAAACATCACTTCATCTGGTTCTGACTACTTAAAAACTGTTCAAAAAAGATAGAGGTTGCGTTGGCCGGGAATCAAACACGGGTCAACTGCTTGGAAGGCAGCTATGCTCACCACTATACCACCAACGCACATATTTGCAGCCTTTTCATACTTTCTCTGAGCGCCACAAGAATCAAGGCAATGTTTAGGGAAACAACACTAAATCTGCTTCAGAACATATTGAGAGAGTCGAAGAAAAGTTTGGAAAAAGGAAAAGCGCTGCATTTTTGTATGTTCTTTCACTAGTATGAGAAATTCAAAAACTTTCTAGGAAACATCACTTCATCTGGTTCTGACTACTTAAAAACTGTTCAAAAAAGATAGAGGTTACGTTGGCCGGGAATCGAACCCGGGTCAACTGCTTGGAAGGCAGCTATGCTCACCACTATACCACCAACGCACATATTTGCAGCCTTTTCATACTTTCTCTGAGCGCCACAAGAATCAAGGCAATGTTTAGGGAAACAACACTAAATCTGCTTCAGAACATATTGAGAGAGTCGAAGAAAAGTTTGGAAAAAGGAAAAGCGCTGCATTTTTGTATGTTCTTTCACTAGTATGAGAAATTCAAAAACTTTCTAGGAAACATCACTTCATCTGGTTCTGACTACTTAAAAACTGTTCAAAAAAGATAGAGGTTGCGTAGGCCGGGAATCGAACCCGGGTCAACTGCTTGGAAGGCAGCTATGCTCACCACTATACCACCAACGCACATACTTGCAGCCTTTTCATACTTTCTCTGAGCGCCACAAGAATCAAGGCAATGTTTAGGTAAACAACACTAAATCTGCTTCAGACCATATTGAGAGAGTCGAAGAAAAGTTTGGAAAAAGGAAACGCGCTGCATTTTTGCATGTTCCTTTACTAGTATGAGAAATTCAACAACTTTCTAGGAAACATCACTTCATCTGGTTCTACATAAAAACTGTTCAAAAAAGATAGAGGTTGCGTTGGCCGGGAATCGAACCCGGGTCAACTGCTTGGAAGGCAGCTATGCTCACCACTATACCACCAACGCACATATTTGCAGCCTTTTGATACTTTCTCTGAGCGCCACAAGAATCAAGGCAATGTTTAGGGAAACAACACTAAATCTGCTTCAGACCATAATGAGAGAGTCGAAGAAAAGTTTGGAAAAAGGAAAAGCGCTGCATTTTTGCATGTTCCTTTACTAGTATGAGAAATTCAACAACTTTCTAGGAAACATCATTTCATCTGGTTCTACATAAAAACTGTTCAAAAAAGATAGAGGTTGCGTTGGCCGGGAATCGAACCCGGGTCAACTGCTTGGAAGGCAGCTATGCTCACCACTATACCACCAACGCACATATTTGCAGCCTTTTCATACTTTCTCTGAGCGCCGCAAGCATCAAGGCAATGTTTAGGGAAACAACACTAAATCTGCTTCAGACCATATTGAGAGAGTCGAAGAAAAGTTTGGAAAAAGGAAAAGCGCTGCATTTTTGCATGTTCCTTTACTACTATGAGAAATTCAAAAACTTTCTAGGAAACATCACTTCATCTGGTTCTGACTACTTAAAAACTGTTCAAAAAAGATAGAGGTTGCGTTGGCCGGGAATCGAACACGAGTCAACTGCTTGGAAGGCAGCTATGCTCACCACTATACCACCAACGCACATATTTGCAGCCTTTTCATACTTTCTCTGAGCGCCACAAGAATCAAGGCAATGTTTAGGGAAACAACACTAAATCTGCTTCAGACCATATTGAGAGAGTCGAAGAAAAGTTTGGAAAAAGGAAAAGCGCTGCATTTTTGCATGTTCTTTCACTAGTATGAGAAATTCAAAAACTTTCTAGGAAACATCACTTCATCTGGTTCTGACTACTTAAAAACTGTTCAAAAAAGATAGAGGTTGCGTTGGCCGGGAATCGAACCCGGGTCAACTGCTTGGAAGGCAGCTATGCTCACCACTATACCACCAACGCACATATTTGCAGCCTTTTCATACTTTCTCTGAGCGCCGCAAGAATCAAGGCAATGTTTAGGGAAACAACACTAAATCTGCTTCAGACCATATTGAGAGAGTCGAAGAAAAGTTTGGAAAAAGGAAAAGCGCTGCATTTTTGCATGTTCTTTCACTAGTATGAGAAATTCAAAAACTTTCTAGGAAACATCACTTCATCTGGTTCTGACTACTTAAAAACTGTTCAAAAAAGATAGAGGTTGCGTTGGCCGGGAATCGAACCCGGGTCAACTGCTTGGAAGGCAGCTATGCTCACCACTATACCACCAACGCACATATTTGCAGCCTTTTCATACTTTCTCTGAGCGCCGCAAGAATCAAGGCAATGTTTAGGGAAACAACACTAAATCTGCTTCAGACCATATTGAGAGAGTCGAAGAAAAGTTTGGAAAAAGGAAAAGCGCTGCATTTTTGCATGTTCCTAAACTACTATGAGAAATTCAAAAACTTTCTAGGAAACATCACTTCATCTGGTTCTGACTACTTAAAAACTGTTCAAAAAAGATAGAGGTTGCGTTGGCCGGGAATCGACCACGGGTCAACTGCTTGGAAGGCAGCTATGCTCACCACTATACCACCAACGCACATATTTGCAGCCTTTTCATACTTTCTCTGAGCGCCACAAGAATCAAGGCAATGTTTAGGGAAACAACACTAAATCTGCTTCAGAACATATTGAGAGAGTCGAAGAAAAGTTTGGAAAAAGGAAAAGCGCTGCATTTTTGTATGTTCTTTCACTAGTATGAGAAATTCAAAAACTTTCTAGGAAACATCACTTCATCTGGTTCTGACTACTTAAAAACTGTTCAAAAAAGATAGAGGTTGCGTAGGCCGGGAATCGAACCCGGGTCAACTGCTTGGAAGGCAGCTATGCTCACCACTATACCACCAACGCACATACTTGCAGCCTTTTCATACTTTCTCTGAGCGCCACAAGAATCAAGGCAATGTTTAGGTAAACAACACTAAATCTGCTTCAGACCATATTGAGAGAGTCGAAGAAAAGTTTGGAAAAAGGAAACGCGCTGCATTTTTGCATGTTCCTTTACTAGTATGAGAAATTCAACAACTTTCTAGGAAACATCACTTCATCTGGTTCTGACTACTTAAAAACTGTTCAAAAAAGATAGAGGTTGCGTAGGCCAGGAATCGAACCCGGGTCAACTGCTTGGAAGGCAGCTATGCTCACCACTATACCACCAACGCACATACTTGCAGCCTTTTCATACTTTCTCTGAGCGCCACAAGAATCAAGGCAATGTTTAGGTAAACAACACTAAATCTGCTTCAGACCATATTGAGAGAGTCGAAGAAAAGTTTGGAAAAAGGAAACGCGCTGCATTTTTGCATGTTCCTTTACTAGTATGAGAAATTCAACAACTTTCTAGGAAACATCACTTCATCTGGTTCTACATAAAAACTGTTCAAAAAAGATAGAGGTTGCGTTGGCCGGGAATCGAACACGAGTCAACTGCTTGGAAGGCAGCTATGCTCACCACTATACCACCAACGCACATATTTGCAGCCTTTTCATACTTTCTCTGAGCGCCACAAGAATCAAGGCAATGTTTAGGGAAACAACACTAAATCTGCTTCAGACCATAATGAGAGAGTCGAAGAAAAGTTTGGAAAAAGGAAAAGCGCTGCATTTTTGCATGTTCCTTTACTAGTATGAGAAATTCAACAACTTTCTAGGAAACATCACTTCATCTGGTTCTGACTACTTAAAAACTGTTCAAAAAAGATAGAGTTTGCGTTGGCCGGGAATCAAACCCGGGGCAGCTGCTTGGAAGGCAGCTATGCTCTGCACTATACCACCAACGCACATATTTGCAGCCTTTTCATACTTTCTCTGAGCGCCACAAGAATCAAGGCAATGTTTAGGGAAACAACACTAAATCTGCTTCAGAACATATTGAGAGAGTCGAAGAAAAGTTTGGAAAAAGGAAAAGCGCTGCATTTTTGCATGTTCCTTTACTAGTATTAGAAATTCAAAAACTTTCTAGGAAACATCACTTCATCTGGTTCTGACTACTTAAAAACTGTTCAAAAAAGATAGAGGTTGCGTTGTCCGGGAATCGAACCCGGGTCAACTGCTTGGAAGGCAGCTATGCTCACCACTATACCACCAACGCACATATTTGCAGCCTTTTCATACTTTCTCTGAGCGCCACAAGAATCAAGGCAATGTTTAGAGAAACAACACTAAATCTGCTTCAGACCATAATGAGAGAGTCGAAGAAAAGTTTGGAAAAAGGAAAAGCGCTGCATTTTTGCATGTTCCTTTACTACTATGAGAAATTCAAAAACTTTCTAGGAAACATCACTTCATCTGGTTCTGACTACTTAAAAACTGTTCAAAAAAGATAGAGGTTGCGTTGGCAGGGAATCGAACCCGGGTCAACTGCTTGGAAGGCAGCTATGCTCACCACTATACCACCAACGCACATATTTGCAGCATTTTCATACTTTCTCTGAGCGCCGCAAGAATCAAGGCAATGTTTAGGGAAACAACACTAAATCTGCTTCAGACCATATTGAGAGAGTCGAAGAAAAGTTTGGAAAAAGGAAAAGCGCTGCATTTTTGCATGTTCCTTTACTACTATGAGAAATTCAAAAACTTTCTAGGAAACATCACTTCATCTGGTTCTGACTACTTAAAAACTGTTCAAAAAAGATAGAGGTTGCGTTGGCCGGGAATCGAACCCGGGTCAACTGCTTGGAAGGCAGCTATGCTCACCACTATACCACCAACGCACATATTTGCAGCCTTTTCATACTTTCTCTGAGCGCCACAAGAATCAAGGCAATGTTTAGGGAAACAACACTAAATCTGCTTCAGAACATATTGAGAGAGTCGAAGAAAAGTTTGGAAAAAGGAAAAGCGCTGCATTTTTGTATGTTCTTTCACTAGTATGAGAAATTCAAAAACTTTCTAGGAAACATCACTTCATCTGGTTCTGACTACTTAAAAACTGTTCAAAAAAGATAGAGGTTGCGTTGGCCGGGAATCGAACCCGGGTCAACTGCTTGGAAGGCAGCTATGCTCACCACTATACCACCAACGCACATATTTGCAGCCTTTTCATACTTTCTCTGAGCGCCACAAGAATCAAGGCAATGTTTAGGGAAACAACACTAAATCTGCTTCAGAACATATTGAGAGAGTCGAAGAAAAGTTTGGAAAAAGGAAAAGCGCTGCATTTTTGTATGTTCTTTCACTAGTATGAGAAATTCAACAACTTTCTAGGAAACATCACTTCATCTGGTTCTACATAAAAACTGTTCAAAAAAGATAGAGGTTGCGTTGGCCGGGAATCGAACCCAGGTCAACTGCTTGGAAGGCAGCTATGCTCACCACTATACCATCAACGCACATATTTGCAACCTTTTCATACTTTCTCTGAGCGCCACAAGAATCAAGGCAATGTTTAGGGAAACAACACTAAATCTGCTTCAGACCATATTGAGAGAGTCGAAGAAAAGTTTGGAAAAAGGAAAAGCGCTGCATTTTTGCATGTTCCTTCACTAGTATGAGAAATTCAAAAACTTTCTAGGAAACATCACTTCATCTGGTTCTGACTACTTAAAAACTGTTCAAAAAAGATAGAGTTTGCGTTGGCCGGGAATCGAACCCGGGTCAACTGCTTGGAAGGCAGCTATGCTCATCACTATACAACCAACGCACATATTTGCAGCCTTTTCATACTTTCTCTGAGCGCCGCAAGAATCAAGGCAATGTTTAGGGAAACAACACTAAATCTGCTTCAGACCATATTGAGAGAGTCGAAGAAAAGTTTTGAAAAAGGAAAAGCGCTGCATTTTTGCATGTTCCTTTACTACTATGAGAAATTCAAAAACTTTCTAGGAAACATCACTTCATCTGGTTCTGACTACTTAAAAACTGTTCAAAAAAGATAGAGGTTGCGTTGGCCGGGAATCGAACCCGGGTCAACTGCTTGGAAGGCAGCTATGCTCACCACTATACCACCAACGCACATATTTGCAGCCTTTTCATACTTTCTCTGAGCGCCACAAGATTCAAGGCAATGTTTAGGGAAACAACACTAAATCTGCTTCAGACCATATTGAGAGAGTCGAAGAAAAGTTTGGAAAAAGGAAAAGCGCTGCATTTTTGTATGTTCTTTCACTAGTATGAGAAATTCAAAAACTTTCTAGGAAACATCACTTCATCTGGTTCTGACTACTTAAAAACTGTTCAAAAAAGATAGAGGTTGCGTTGGCCGGGAATCGAACCCGGGTCAACTGCTTGGAAGGCAGCTATGCTCACCACTATACCACCAACGCACATATTTGCAGCCTTTTCATACTTTCTCTGAGCGCCACAAGAATCAAGGCAATGTTTAGGGAAACAACACTAAATCTGCTTCAGACCATATTGAGAGAGTCGAAGAAAAGTTTGGAAAAAGGAAAAGCGCTGCATTTTTGCATGTTCCTTTACTAGTATGAGAAATTCAAAAACTTTCTAGGAAACATCACTTCATCTGGTTCTGACTACTTAAAAACTGTTCAAAAAAGATAGAGGTTGCGTTGGCCGGGAATCGAACCCGGGTCAACTGCTTGGAAGGCAGCTATGCTCACCACTATACCACCAACGCACATATTTGCAGCCTTTTCATACTTTCTCTGAGCGCCACAAGAATCAAGGCAATGTTTAGGGAAACAACACTAAATCTGCTTCAGACCATATTGAGAGAGTCGAAGAAAAGTTTGGAAAAAGGAAAAGCGCTGCATTTTTGCATGTTCTTTCACTAGTATGAGAAATTCAAAAACTTTCTAGGAAACATCACTTCATCTGGTTCTGACTACTTAAAAACTGTTCAAAAAAGATAGAGGTTGCGTTGGCCGGGAATTGAACCCGGGTCAACTGCTTGGAAGGCAGCTATGCTCACCACTATACCACCAACGCACATATTTGCAGCCTTTTCATACTTTCTCTGAGCGCCGCAAGAATCAAGGCAATGTTTAGGGAAACAACACTAAATCTGCTTCAGACCATATTGAGAGAGTCGAAGAAAAGTTTGGAAAAAGGAAAAGCGCTGCATTTTTGCATGTTCTTTCACTAGTATGAGAAATTCAAAAACTTTCTAGGAAACATCACTTCATCTGGTTCTGACTACTTAAAAACTGTTCAAAAAAGATAGAGGTTGCATTGGCCGGGAATCGACCCCGGGTCAACTGCTTGGAAGGCAGCTATGCTCACCACTATACCACCAACGCACATATTTGCAGCCTTTTCATACTTTCTCTGAGCGCCGCAAGAATCAAGGCAATGTTTAGGGAAACAACACTAAATCTGCTTCAGACCATATTGAGAGAGTCGAAGAAAAGTTTGGAAAAAGGAAAAGCGCTGCATTTTTGCATGTTCCTTTACTACTATGAGAAATTCAAAAACTTTCTAGGAAACATCACTTCATCTGGTTCTGACTACTTAAAAACTGTTCAAAAAAGATAGAGGTTGCGTTGGCCGGGAATCGAACCCGGGTCAACTGCTTGGAAGGCAGCTATGCTCACCACTATACCACCAACGCACATATTTGCAGCCTTTTCATACTTTCTCTGAGCGCCACAAGAATCAAGGCAATGTTTAGGGAAACAACACTAAATCTGCTTCAGAACATATTGAGAGAGTCGAAGAAAAGTTTGGAAAAAGGAAAAGCGCTGCATTTTTGTATGTTCTTTCACTAGTATGAGAAATTCAAAAACTTTCTAGGAAACATCACTTCATCTGGTTCTGACTACTTAAAAACTGTTCAAAAAAGATAGAGGTTGCGTTGGCCGGGAATCGAACCCGGGTCAACTGCTTGGAAGGCAGCTATGCTCACCACTATACCACCAACGCACATATTTGCAGCCTTTTCATACTTTCTCTGAGCGCCACAAGAATCAAGGCAATGTTTAGGGAAACAACACTAAATCTGCTTCAGACCATATTGAGAGAGTCGAAGAATAGTTTGGAAAAAGGAAAAGCGCTGCATTTTTTCATGTTCCTTTACTAGTATGAGAAATTCAACAACTTTCTAGGAAACATCACTTCATCTGGTTCTGACTACTTAAAAACTGTTCAAAAAAGATAGAGGTTGCGTTGGCCGGGAATCGAACACGAGTCAACTGCTTGGAAGTCAGCTATGCTCACCACTATACCACCAACGCACATATTTGCAGCCTTTTCATACTTTCTCTGAGCGCCACAAGAATCAAGGCAATGTTTAGGGAAACAACACTAAATCTGCTTCAGAACATATTGAGAGAGTCGAAGAAAAGTTTGGAAAAAGGAAAAGTGCTGCATTTTTGTATGTTCTTTCACTAGTATGAGAAATTCAAAAACTTTCTAGGAAACATCACTTCATCTGGTTCTGACTACTTAAAAACTGTTCAAAAAAGATAGAGGTTGCGTTGGCCGGGAATCGAACCCGGGTCAACTGCTTGGAAGGCAGCTATGCTCACCACTATACCACCAACGCACATATTTGCAGCCTTTTCATACTTTCTCTGAGCGCCACAAGAATCAAGGCAATGTTTAGGGAAACAACACTAAATCTGCTTCAGAACATATTGAGAGAGTCGAAGAAAAGTTTGGAAAAAGGAAAAGCGCTGCATTTTTGTATGTTCTTTCACTAGTATGAGAAATTCAAAAATTTTCTAGGAAACATCACTTCATCTGGTTCTGACTACTTAAAAACTGTTCAAAAAAGATAGAGGTTGCGTTGGCCGGGAATCGACCCCGGGTCAACTGCTTGGAAGGCAGCTATGCTCACCACTATACCACCAACGCACATATTTGCAACCTTTTCATACTTTCTCTGAGCGCCGCAAGAATCAAGGCAATGTTTAGGGAAACAACACTAAATCTGCTTCAGACCATATTGAGAGAGTCGAAGAAAAGTTTGGAAAAAGGAAAAGCGCTGCATTTTTGCATGTTCCTTTACTACTATGAGAAATTCAAAAACTTTCTAGGAAACATCACTTCATCTGGTTCTGACTACTTAAAAACTGTTCAAAAAAGATAGAGGTTGCGTTGGCCGGGAATCGAACACGAGTCAACTGCTTGGAAGGCAGCTATGCTCACCACTATACCACCAACGCACATATTTGCAGCCTTTTCATACTTTCTCTGAGCGCCACAAGAATCAAGGCAATGTTTAGGGAAACAACACTAAATCTGCTTCAGACCATATTGAGAGAGTCGAAGAAAAGTTTGGAAAAAGGAAAAGCGCTGCATTTTTGCATGTTCTTTCACTAGTATGAGAAATTCAAAAACTTTCTAGGAAACATCACTTCATCTGGTTCTGACTACTTAAAAACTGTTCAAAAAAGATAGAGGTTGCGTTGGCCGGGAATCGAACCCGGGTCAACTGCTTGGAAGGCAGCTATGCTCACCACTATACCACCAACGCACATATTTGCAGCCTTTTCATACTTTCTCTGAGCGCCGCAAGAATCAAGGCAATGTTTAGGGAAACAACACTAAATCTGCTTCAGACCATATTGAGAGAGTCGAAGAAAAGTTTGGAAAAAGGAAAAGCGCTGCATTTTTGCATGTTCTTTCACTAGTATGAGAAATTCAAAAACTTTCTAGGAAACATCACTTCATCTGGTTCTGACTACTTAAAAACTGTTCAAAAAAGATAGAGGTTGCGTTGGCCGGGAATCGACCCCCGGTCAACTGCTTGGAAGGCAGCTATGCTCACCACTATACCACCAACGCACATATTTGCAACCTTTTCATACTTTCTCTGAGCGCCGCAAGAATCAAGGCAATGTTTAGGGAAACAACACTAAATCTGCTTCAGACCATATTGAGAGAGTCGAAGAAAAGTTTGGAAAAAGGAAAAGCGCTGCATTTTTGCATGTTCCTTTACTACTATGAGAAATTCAAAAACTTTCTAGGAAACATCACTTCATCTGGTTCTGACTACTTAAAAACTGTTCAAAAAAGATTGAGGTTGCGTTGGCCGGGAATCGAACACGAGTCAACTGCTTGGAAGGCAGCTATGCTCACCACTATACCACCAACGCACATATTTGCAGCCTTTTCATACTTTCTCTGAGCGCCACAAGAATCAAGGCAATGTTTAGGGAAACAACACTAAATCTGCTTCAGACCATATTGAGAGAGTCGAAGAAAAGTTTGGAAAAAGGAAAAGCGCTGCATTTTTGCATGTTCTTTCACTAGTATGAGAAATTCAAAAACTTTCTAGGAAACATCACTTCATCTGGTTCTGACTACTTAAAAACTGTTCAAAAAAGATAGAGGTTGCGTTGGCCGGGAATCGAACCCGGGTCAACTGCTTGGAAGGCAGCTATGCTCACCACTATACCACCAACGCACATATTTGCAGCCTTTTCATACTTTCTCTGAGCGCCGCAAGAATCAAGGCAATGTTTAGGGAAACAACACTAAATCTGCTTCAGACCATATTGAGAGAGTCGAAGAAAAGTTTGGAAAAAGGAAAAGCGCTGCATTTTTGCATGTTCTTTCACTAGTATGAGAAATTCAAAAACTTTCTAGGAAACATCACTTCATCTGGTTCTGACTACTTAAAAACTGTTCAAAAAAGATAGAGGTTGCGTTGGCCGGGAATCGACCCCGGGTCAACTGCTTGGAAGGCAGCTATGCTCACCACTATACCACCAACGCACATATTTGCAGCCTTTTCATACTTTCTCTGAGCGCCACAAGAATCAAGGCAATGTTTAGGGAAACAACACTAAATCTGCTTCAGACCATATTGAGAGAGTCGAAGAAAAGTTTGGAAAAAGGAAAAGCGCTGCATTTTTGCATGTTCTTTCACTACTATGAGAAATTCAAAAACTTTCTAGGAAACATCACTTCATCTGGTTCTGACTACTTAAAAACTGTTCAAAAAAGATAGAGGTTGCGTTGGCCGGGAATCGAACACGGGTCAACTGCTTGGAAGGCAGCTATGCTCACCACTATACCACCAACGCACATATTTGCAGCCTTTTCATACTTTCTCTGAGCGCCACAAGAATCAAGGCAATGTTTAGGGAAACAACACTAAATCTGCTTCAGAACATATTGAGAGAGTCGAAGAAAAGTTTGGAAAAAGGAAAAGCGCTGCATTTTTGTATGTTCTTTCACTAGTATGAGAAATTCAAAAACTTTCTAGGAAACATCACTTCATCTGGTTCTGACTACTTAAAAACTGTTCAAAAAAGATAGAGGTTGCGTTGGCCGGGAATCGAACCCGGGTCAACTGCTTGGAAGGCAGCTATGCTCACCACTATACCACCAACGCACATATTTGCAGCCTTTTCATACTTTCTCTGAGCGCCACAAAAATCAAGGCAATGTTTAGGGAAACAACACTAAATCTGCTTCAGACCATATTGAGAGAGTCGAAGAAAAGTTTGGAAAAAGGAAACGCGCTGCATTTTTGCATGTTCCTTTACTAGTATGAGAAATTCAACAACTTTCTAGGAAACATCACTTCATCTGGTTCTACATAAAAACTGTTCAAAAAAGATAGAGGTTGCGTTGGCCGGGAATCGAACCCGGGTCAACTGCTTGGAAGGCAGCTATGCTCACCACTATACCACCAACGCACATATTTGCAGCCTTTTCATACTTTCTCTGAGCGCCACAAGAATCAAGGCAATGTTTAGGGAAACAACACTAAATCTGCTTCAGACCATATTGAGAGAGTCGAAGAAAAGTTTGGAAAAAGGAAAAGCGCTGCATTTTTGCATGTTCCTTTACTACTATGAGAAATTCAAAAACTTTCTAGGAAACATCACTTCATCTGGTTCTGACTACTTAAAAACTGTTCAAAAAAGATAGAGGTTGCGTTGGCCGGGAATCGACCCCGGGTCAACTGCTTGGAAGGCAGCTATGCTCACCACTATACCACCAACGCACATATTTGCAGCCTTTTCATACTTTCTCTGAGCGCCGCAAGAATCAAGGCAATGTTTAGGGAAACAACACTAAATCTGCTTCAGACCATATTGAGAGAGTCGAAGAAAAGTTTGGAAAAAGGAAAAGCGCTGCATTTTTGCATGTTCCTTTACTACTATGAGAAATTCAAAAACTTTCTAGGAAACATCACTTCATCTGGTTCTGACTACTTAAAAACTGTTCAAAAAAGATAGAGGTTGCGTTGGCCGGGAATCGAACCCGGGTCAACTGCTTGGAAGGCAGCTATGCTCACCACTATACCACCAACGCACATATTTGCAGCCTTTTCATACTTTCTCTGAGCGCCACAAGAATCAAGGCAATGTTTAGGGAAACAACACTAAATCTGCTTCAGAACATATTGAGAGAGTTGAAGAAAAGTTTGGAAAAAGGAAAAGCGCTGCATTTTTGTATGTTCTTTCACTAGTATGAGAAATTCAAAAACTTTCTAGGAAACATCACTTCATCTGGTTCTGACTACTTAAAAACTGTTCAAAAAAGAAAGAGGTTGCGTTGGCCGGGAATCGAACCCGGGTCAACTGCTTTGAAGGCAGCTATGCTCACCACTATACCACCAACGCACATATTTGCAGCCTTTTCATACTTTCTCTGAGCGCCACAAGAATCAAGGCAATGTTTAGGGAAACAACACTAAATCTGCTTCAGAACATATTGAGAGAGTCGAAGAAAAGTTTGGAAAAAGGAAAAGCGCTGCATTTTTGCATGTTCCTTTACTAGTATGAGAAATTCAACAACTTTCTAGGAAACATCACTTCATCTGGTTCTACATAAAAAATGTTCAAAAAAGATAGAGGTTGCATTGGCCGGGAATCGAACCCGAGTCAACTGCTTGGAAGGCAGCTATGCTCACCACTATACCACCAACGCACATATTTGCAGCCTTTTCATACTTTCTCTGAGCGCCGCAAGAATCAAGGCAATGTTTAGGGAAACAACACTAAATCTGCTTCAGACCATATTGAGAGAGTCGAAGAAAAGTTTGGAAAAAGGAAAAGCGCTGCATTTTTGCATGTTCCTTTACTACTATGAGAAATTCAAAAACTTTCTAGGAAACATCACTTCATCTGGTTCTGACTACTTAAAAACTGTTCAAAAAAGATAGAGGTTGCGTTGGCCGGGAATCGAACACGGGTCAACTGCTTGGAAGGCAGCTATGCTCACCACTATACCACCAACGCACATATTTGCAGCCTTTTCATACTTTCTCTGAGCGCCACAAGAATCAAGGCAATGTTTAGGGAAACAACACTAAATCTGCTTCAGAACATATTGAGAGAGTCGAAGAAAAGTTTGGAAAAAGGAAAAGCACTGCATTTTTCCATGTTCTTTCACTAGTATGAGAAATTCAACAACTTTCTAGGAAACATCACTTCATCTGGTTCTACATAAAAACTGTTCAAAAACACTAGAAGTTGCGTTGGCCGGGAATCGAACCCGGGTCAACTGCTTGGAAGGCAGCTATGCTCACCACTATACCACCAACGCACATATTTGCAGCCTTTTCATACTTTCTCTGAGCGCCACAAGAATCAAGGCAATGTTTAGGGAAACAACACTAAATCTGCTTCAGACCATATTGAGAGAGTCGAAGAAAAGTTTGGAAAAAGGAAAAGCGCTGCATTTTTGCATGTTCTTTCACTAGTATGAGAAATTCAAAAACTTTCTAGGAAACATCACTTCATCTGGTTCTGACAACTTAAAAACTGTTCAAAAAAGATAGAGGTTGCGTTGGCCGGGAATCGAACCCGGGTCAACTGCTTGGAAGGCAGCTATGCTCACCACTATACCACCAACGCACATATTTGCAGCCTTTTCATACTTTCTCTGAGCGCCACAAGAATCAAGGCAATGTTTAGGGAAACAACACTAAATCTGCTTCAGACCATATTGAGAGAGTTGAAGAAAAGTTTGGAAAAAGGAAAAGCGCTGCATTTTTGCATGTTCTTTCACTAGTATGAGAAATTCAAAAACTTTCTAGGAAACATCACTTCATCTGGTTCTGACTACTTAAAAACTGTTCAAAAAAGATAGAGGTTGCGTTGGCCGGGAATCGAACCCGGGTCAACTGCTTGGAAGGCAGCTATGCTCACCACTATACCACCAACGCACATATTTGCAGCCTTTTCATACTTTCTCTGAGCGCCACAAGAATCAAGGCAATGTTTAGGGAAACAACACTAAATCTGCTTCAGACCATATTGAGAGAGTTGAAGAAAAGTTTGGAAAAAGGAAAAGCGCTGCATTTTTGCATGTTCCTTTACTAGTATGAGAAATTCAACAACTTTCTAGGAAACATCACTTCATCTGGTTCTGACTACTTAAAAACTGTTCAAAAAAGATAGAGGTTGCGTTGGCCGGGAATCGAACCCGGGTCAACTGCTTGGAAGGCAGCTATGCTCACCACTATAGCACCAACGCACATATTTGCAGCCTTTTCATACTTTCTCTGAGCGCCGCAAGAATCAAGGCATTGTTTAGGGAAACAACACTAAATCTGCTTCAGACCATATTGAGAGAGTCGAAGAAAAGTTTGGAAAAAGGAAAAGCACTGCATTTTTCCATGTTCTTTCACTAGTATGAGAAATTCAACAACTTTCTAGGAAACATCACTTCATCTGGTTCTGACTACTTAAAAACTGTTCAAAAAAGATAGAGGTTGCGTTGGCCGGGAATCGAACCCGGGTCAACTGCTTGGAAGGCAGCTATGCTCACCACTATACCACCAACGCACATATTTGCAGCCTTTTCATACTTTCTCTGAGCGCCACAAGAATCAAGGCAATGTTTAGGGAAACAACACTAAATCTGCTTCAGACCATATTGAGAGAGTCGAAGAAAAGTTTGGAAAAAGGAAAAGCGCTGCATTTTTGCATGTTCTTTCACTAGTATGAGAAATTCAAAAACTTTCTAGGAAACATCACTTCATCTGGTTCTGACAACTTAAAAACTGTTCAAAAAAGATAGAGGTTGCGTTGGCCGGGAATCAAACCCGGGTCAACTGCTTGGAAGGCAGCTATGCTCACCACTATACCACCAACGCACATATTTGCAGCCTTTTCATACTTTCTCTGAGCGCCACAAGAATCAAGGCAATGTTTAGGGAAACAACACTAAATCTGCTTCAGACCATATTGAGAGAGTTGAAGAAAAGTTTGGAAAAAGGAAAAGCGCTGCATTTTTGCATGTTCTTTCACTAGTATGAGAAATTCAAAAACTTTCTAGGAAACATCACTTCATCTGGTTCTGACTACTTAAAAACTGTTCAAAAAAGATAGAGGTTGCGTTGGCCGGGAATCGAACCCGAGTCAACTGCTTGGAAGGCAGCTATGCTCACCACTATACCACCAACGCAAATATTTGCAGCCTTTTCATACTTTCTCTGAGCGCCACAAGAATCAAGGCAATGTTTAGGGAAACAACACTAAATCTGCTTCAGACCATATTGAGAGAGTCGAAGAAAAATTTGGAAAAAGGAAAAGCGCTGCATTTTTGCATGTTCTTTCACTAGTATGAGAAATTCAACAACTTTCTAGGAAACATCACTTCATCTGGTTCTGACTACTTAAAAACTGTTCAAAAAAGATAGATGTTGCGTTGGCCGGGAATCGAACCCGGGTCAACTGCTTGGAAGGCAGCTATGCTCACCACTATACCACCAACGCACACATTTGCAGCCTTTTCATACTTTCTCTGAGCGCCACAAGAATCAAGGCAATGTTTAGGGAAACAACACTAAATCTGCTTCAGACCATATTGAGAGAGTCGAAGAAAAGTTTGGAAAAAGGAAAAGCACTGCATTTTTGGCATGTTCTTTCACTAGTATGAGAAATTCAACAACTTTCTAGGAAACATCACTTCATCTGGTTCTACATAAAAACTGTTCAAAAACACTAGAAGTTGCGTTGGCCGGGAATCGAACCCGGGTCAACTGCTTGGAAGGCAGCTATGCTCACCACTATACCACCAACGCACATATTGGCAGCCTTTTCATACTTTCTCTGAGCGCCACAAGAATCAAGGCAATGTTTAGGGAAACAACACTAAATCTGCTTCAGACCATATAGAGAGAGTCGAAGAAAAGTTTGGAAAAAGGAAAAGCGCTGCATTTTTGCATGTTCCTTCACTAGTATGAGAAATTCAAAAACTTTCTAGGAAACATCACTTCATCTGGTTCTGACTACTTAAAAACTGTTCAAAAAAGAAAGAGGTTGAGTTGGCCGGGAATCGAACCCGGGTCAACTGCTTGGAAGGCAGCTATGCTCACCACTATACCACCAACGCACATATTTGCAGCCTTTTCATACTTTCTCTGAGCGCCACAAGAATCAAGGCAATGTTTAGGGAAACAACACTAAATCTGCTTCAGACCATATTGAGAGAGTCGAAGAAAAGTTTGGAAAAAGGAAAAGCACTGCATTTTTCCATGTTCTTTCACTAGTATGAGAAATTCAACAACTTTCTAGGAAACATCACTTCATCTGGTTCTACATAAAAACTGTTCAAAAACACTAGAAGTTGCGTTGGCCGGGAATCGAACCCGGGTCAACTGCTTGGAAGGCAGCTATGCTCACCACTATACCACCAACGCACATATTTGCAGCCTTTTCATACTTTCTCTGAGCGCCACAAGAATCAAGGCAATGTTTAGGGAAACAACACTAAATCTGCTTCAGACCATATTGAGAGAGTCGAAGAAAAGTTTGGAAAAAGGAAAAGCGCTGCATTTTTGCATGTTCCTTTACTAGTATGAGAAATTCAACAACTTTCTAGGAAACATCACTTCATCTGGTTCTGACTACTTAAAAACTGTTCAAAAAAGATAGAGGTTGCGTTGGCCGGGAATCGAACCCGGGTCAACTGCTTGGAAGGCAGCTATGCTCACCACTATAGCACCAACGCACATATTTGCAGCCTTTTCATACTTTCTCTGAGCGCCACAAGAATCAAGGCATTGTTTAGGGAAACAACACTAAATCTGCTTCAGACCATATTGAGAGAGTCGAAGAAAAGTTTGGAAAAAGGAAAAGCACTGCATTTTTCCATGTTCTTTCACTAGTATGAGAAATTCAATAACTTTCTAGGAAACATCACTTCATCTGGTTCTACATAAAAACTGTTCAAAAACACTAGAAGTTGCGTTGGCCGGGAATCGAACCCGGGTCAACTGCTTGGAAGGCAGCTATGCTCACCACTATACCACCAACGCACATATTTGCAGCCTTTTCATACTTTCTCTGAGCGCCACAAGAATCAAGGCAATGTTTAGGGAAACAACACTAAATCTGCTTCAGAACATATTGAGAGAGTCGAAGAAAAGTTTGGAAAAAGGAAAAGCGCTGCATTTTTGTATGTTCTTTCACTAGTATGAGAAATTCAAAAACTTTCTAGGAAACATCACTTCATCTGGTTCTGACTACTTAAAAACTGTTCAAAAAAGATAGAGGTTGCGTTGGCCGGGAATCGAACCCGGGTCAACTGCTTGGAAGGCAGCTATGCTCACCACTATACCACCAACGCACATACTTGCAGCCTTTTCATACTTTCTCTGAGCGCCACAAGAATCAAGGCAATGTTTAGGGAAACAACACTAAATCTGCTTCAGACCATATTGAGAGAGTCGAAGAAAAGTTTGGAAAAAGGAAAAGCGCTGCATTTTTGCATGTTCCTTTACTAGTATGAGAAATTCAAAAACTTTCTAGGAAACATCACTTCATCTGGTTCTGACTACTTAAAAACTGTTCAAAAAAGATAGAGGTTGCGTTGGCCGGGAATCGAACCCGGGTCAACTGCTTGGAAGGCAGCTATGCTCACCACTATACCACCAACGCACATATTTGCAGCCTTTTCATACTTTCTCTGAGCGCCACAAGAATCAAGGCAATGTTTAGGGAAACAACACTAAATCTGCTTCAGACCATATTGAGAGAGTCGAAGAAAAATTTGGAAAAAGGAAAAGCGCTGCATTTTTGCATGTTCTTTCACTAGTATGAGAAATTCAAAAACTTTCTAGGAAACATCACTTCATCTGGTTCTGACTACTTAAAAACTGTTCAAAAAAGATAGAGGTTGCGTTGGCCGGGAATTGAACCCGGGTCAACTGCTTGGAAGGCAGCTATGCTCACCACTATACCACCAACGCACATATTTGCAGCCTTTTCATACTTTCTCTGAGCGCCGCAAGAATCAAGGCAATGTTTAGGGAAACAACACTAAATCTGCTTCAGACCATATTGAGAGAGTCGAAGAAAAGTTTGGAAAAAGGAAAAGCGCTGCATTTTTGCATGTTCTTTCACTAGTATGAGAAATTCAAAAACTTTCTAGGAAACATCACTTCATCTGGTTCTGACTACTTAAAAACTGTTCAAAAAAGATAGAGGTTGCATTGGCCGGGAATCGACCCCGGGTCAACTGCTTGGAAGGCAGCTATGCTCACCACTATACCACCAACGCACATATTTGCAGCCTTTTCATACTTTCTCTGAGCGCCGCAAGAATCAAGGCAATGTTTAGGGAAACAACACTAAATCTGCTTCAGACCATATTGAGAGAGTCGAAGAAAAGTTTGGAAAAAGGAAAAGCGCTGCATTTTTGCATGTTCTTTCACTAGTATGAGAAATTCAAAAACTTTCTAGGAAACATCACTTCATCTGGTTCTGACTACTTAAAAACTGTTCAAAAAAGATAGAGGTTGCGTTGGCCGGGAATTGAACCCGGGTCAACTGCTTGGAAGGCAGCTATGCTCACCACTATACCACCAACGCACATATTTGCAGCCTTTTCATACTTTCTCTGAGCGCCGCAAGAATCAAGGCAATGTTTAGGGAAACAACACTAAATCTGCTTCAGACCATATTGAGAGAGTCGAAGAAAAGTTTGGAAAAAGGAAAAGCGCTGCATTTTTGCATGTTCTTTCACTAGTATGAGAAATTCAAAAACTTTCTAGGAAACATAACTTCATCTGGTTCTGACTACTTAAAAACTGTTCAAAAAAGATAGAGGTTGCATTGGCCGGGAATCGACCCCGGGTCAACTGCTTGGAAGGCAGCTATGCTCACCACTATACCACCAACGCACATATTTGCAGCCTTTTCATACTTTCTCTGAGCGCCGCAAGAATCAAGGCAATGTTTAGGGAAACAACACTAAATCTGCTTCAGACCATATTGAGAGAGTCGAAGAAAAGTTTGGAAAAAGGAAAAGCGCTGCATTTTTGCATGTTCCTTTACTACTATGAGAAATTCAAAAACTTTCTAGGAAACATCACTTCATCTGGTTCTGACTACTTAAAAACTGTTCAAAAAAGATAGAGGTTGCGTTGGCCGGGAATCGAACCCGGGTCAACTGCTTGGAAGGCAGCTATGCTCACCACTATACCACCAACGCACATATTTGCAGCCTTTTCATACTTTCTCTGAGCGCCACAAGAATCAAGGCAATGTTTAGGGAAACAACACTAAATCTGCTTCAGAACATATTGAGAGAGTCGAAGAATAGTTTGGAAAAAGGAAAAGCGCTGCATTTTTTCATGTTCCTTTACTAGTATGAGAAATTCAAAAACTTTCTAGGAAACATCACTTCATCTGGTTCTGACTACTTAAAAACTGTTCAAAAAAGATAGAGGTTGCGTTGGCCGGGAATCGAACACGAGTCAACTGCTTGGAAGGCAGCTATGCTCACCACTATACCACCAACGCACATATTTGCAGCCTTTTCATACTTTCTCTGAGCGCCACAAGAATCAAGGCAATGTTTAGGGAAACAACACTAAATCTGCTTCAGAACATATTGAGAGAGTCGAAGAAAAGTTTGGAAAAAGGAAAAGTGCTGCATTTTTGTATGTTCTTTCACTAGTATGAGAAATTCAAAAACTTTCTAGGAAACATCACTTCATCTGGTTCTGACTACTTAAAAACTGTTCAAAAAAGATAGAGGTTGCGTTGGCCGGGAATCGAACCCGGGTCAACTGCTTGGAAGGCAGCTATGCTCACCACTATACCACCAACGCACATATTTGCAGCCTTTTCATACTTTCTCTGAGCGCCACAAGAATCAAGGCAATGTTTAGGGAAACAACACTAAATCTGCTTCAGAACATATTGAGAGAGTCGAAGAAAAGTTTGGAAAAAGGAAAAGCGCTGCATTTTTGTATGTTCTTTCACTAGTATGAGAAATTCAAAAATTTTCTAGGAAACATCACTTCATCTGGTTCTGACTACTTAAAAACTGTTCAAAAAAGATAGAGGTTGCGTTGGCCGGGAATCGACCCCGGGTCAACTGCTTGGAAGGCAGCTATGCTCACCACTATACCACCAACGCACATATTTGCAGCCTTTTCATACTTTCTCTGAGCGCCGCAAGAATCAAGGCAATGTTTAGGGAAACAACACTAAATCTGCTTCAGACCATATTGAGAGAGTCGAAGAAAAGTTTGGAAAAAGGAAAAGCGCTGCATTTTTGCATGTTCCTTTACTACTATGAGAAATTCAAAAACTTTCTAGGAAACATCACTTCATCTGGTTCTGACTACTTAAAAACTGTTCAAAAAAGATAGAGGTTGCGTTGGCCGGGAATCGAACACGAGTCAACTGCTTGGAAGGCAGCTATGCTCACCACTATACCACCAACGCACATATTTGCAGCCTTTTCATACTTTCTCTGAGCGCCACAAGAATCAAGGCAATGTTTAGGGAAACAACACTAAATCTGCTTCAGACCATATTGAGAGAGTCGAAGAAAAGTTTGGAAAAAGGAAAAGCGCTGCATTTTTGCATGTTCTTTCACTAGTATGAGAAATTCAAAAACTTTCTAGGAAACATCACTTCATCTGGTTCTGACTACTTAAAAACTGTTCAAAAAAGATAGAGGTTGCGTTGGCCGGGAATCGAACCCGGGTCAACTGCTTGGAAGGCAGCTATGCTCACCACTATACCACCAACGCACATATTTGCAGCCTTTTCATACTTTCTCTGAGCGCCGCAAGAATCAAGGCAATGTTTAGGGAAACAACACTAAATCTGCTTCAGACCATATTGAGAGAGTCGAAGAAAAGTTTGGAAAAAGGAAAAGCGCTGCATTTTTGCATGTTCTTTCACTAGTATGAGAAATTCAACAACTTTCTAGGAAACATCACTTCATCTGGTTCTGACTACTTAAAAACTGTTCAAAAAAGATAGAGGTTGCGTTGGCCGGGAATCGACCCCGGGTCAACTGCTTGGAAGGCAGCTATGCTCACCACTATACCACCAACGCACATATTTGCAGCCTTTTCATACTTTCTCTGAGCGCCGCAAGAATCAAGGCAATGTTTAGGGAAACAACACTAAATCTGCTTCAGACCATATTGAGAGAGTCGAAGAAAAGTTTGGAAAAAGGAAAAGCGCTGCATTTTTGCATGTTCTTTCACTAGTATGAGAAATTCAAAAACTTTCTAGGAAACATCACTTCATCTGGTTCTGACTACTTAAAAACTGTTCAAAAAAGATAGAGGTTGCGTTGGCCGGGAATCGACCCCGGGTCAACTGCTTGGAAGGCAGCTATGCTCACCACTATACCACCAACGCACATATTTGCAGCCTTTTCATACTTTCTCTGAGCGCCGCAAGAATCAAGGCAATGTTTAGGGAAACAACACTAAATCTGCTTCAGACCATATTGAGAGAGTCGAAGAAAAGTTTGGAAAAAGGAAAAGCGCTGCATTTTTGCATGTTCTTTCACTACTATGAGAAATTCAAAAACTTTCTAGGAAACATCACTTCATCTGGTTCTGACTACTTAAAAACTGTTCAAAAAAGATAGAGGTTGCATTGGCCGGGAATCGAACACGGGTCAACTGCTTGGAAGGCAGCTATGCTCACCACTATACCACCAACGCACATATTTGCAGCCTTTTCATACTTTCTCTGAGCGCCACAAGAATCAAGGCAATGTTTAGGGAAACAACACTAAATCTGCTTCAGAACATATTGAGAGAGTCGAAGAAAAGTTTGGAAAAAGGAAAAGCGCTGCATTTTTGTATGTTCTTTCACTAGTATGAGAAATTCAAAAACTTTCTAGGAAACATCACTTCATCTGGTTCTGACTACTTAAAAACTGTTCAAAAAAGATAGAGGTTGCGTTGGCCGGGAATCGAACCCGGGTCAACTGCTTGGAAGGCAGCTATGCTCACCACTATACCACCAACGCACATATTTGCAGCCTTTTCATACTTTCTCTGAGCGCCACAAGAATCAAGGCAATGTTTAGGGAAACAACACTAAATCTGCTTCAGACCATATTGAGAGAGTCGAAGAAAAGTTTGGAAAAAGGAAACGCGCTGCATTTTTGCATGTTCCTTTACTAGTATGAGAAATTCAACAACTTTCTAGGAAACATCACTTCATCTGGTTCTACATAAAAACTGTTCAAAAAAGATAGAGGTTGCGTTGGCCGGGAATCGAACCCGGGTCAACTGCTTGGAAGGCAGCTATGCTCACCACTATACCACCAACGCACATATTTGCAGCCTTTTCATACTTTCTCTGAGCGCCACAAGAATCAAGGCAATGTTTAGGGAAACAACACTAAATCTGCTTCAGACCATATTGAGAGAGTCGAAGAAAAGTTTGGAAAAAAGAAAAGCGCTGCATTTTTGCATGTTCCTTTACTACTATGAGAAATTCAAAAACTTTCTAGGAAACATCACTTCATCTGGTTCTGACTACTTAAAAACTGTTCAAAAAAGATAGAGGTTGCGTTGGCCGGGAATCGACCCCGGGTCAACTGCTTGGAAGGCAGCTATGCTCACCACTATACCACCAACGCACATATTTGCAGCCTTTTCATACTTTCTCTGAGCGCCGCAAGAATCAAGGCAATGTTTAGGGAAACAACACTAAATCTGCTTCAGACCATATTGAGAGAGTCGAAGAAAAGTTTGGAAAAAGGAAAAGTGCTGCATTTTTGCATGTTCCTTTACTACTATGAGAAATTCAAAAACTTTCTAGGAAACATCACTTCATCTGGTTCTGACTACTTAAAAACTGTTCAAAAAAGATAGAGGTTGCGTTGGCCGGGAATCGAACCCGGGTCAACTGCTTGGAAGGCAGCTATGCTCACCACTATACCACCAATGCACATATTTGCAGCCTTTTCATACTTTCTCTGAGCGCCACAAGAATCAAGGCAATGTTTAGGGAAACAACACTAAATCTGCTTCAGAACATATTGAGAGAGTTGAAGAAAAGTTTGGAAAAAGGAAAAGCGCTGCATTTTTGTATGTTCTTTCACTAGTATGAGAAATTCAAAAACTTTCTAGGAAACATTACTTCATCTGGTTCTGACTACTTAAAAACTGTTCAAAAAAGAAAGAGGTTGCGTTGGCCGGGAATCGAACCCGGGTCAACTGCTTTGAAGGCAGCTATGCTCACCACTATACCACCAACGCACATATTTGCAGCCTTTTCATACTTTCTCTGAGCGCCACAAGAATCAAGGCAATGTTTAGGGAAACAACACTAAATCTGCTTCAGAACATATTGAGAGAGTCGAAGAAAAGTTTGGAAAAAGGAAAAGCGCTGCATTTTTGCATGTTCCTTTACTAGTATGAGAAATTCAACAACTTTCTAGGAATCATCACTTCATCTGGTTCTACATCAAAACTGTTCAAAAACACTAGAAGTTGCATTGGCCGGGAATTGAACCCGGGTCAACTGCTTGGAAGGCAGCTATGCTCACCACTATACCACCAACGCACATATTGGCAGCCTTTTCATACTTTCTCTGAGCGCCACAAGAATCAAGGCAATGTTTAGGGAAACAACACTAAATCTGCTTCAGAACATATTGAGAGAGTCGAAGAAAAGTTTGGAAAAAGGAAAAGCGCTGCATTTTTGCATGTTCCTTCACTAGTATGAGAATTTCAAAAACTTTCTAGGAAACATCACTTCATCTGGTTCTGACTACTTAAAAACTGTTCAAAAAACAAAGAGGTTGAGTTGGCCGGGAATCGAACCCGGGTCAACTGCTTGGAAGGCAGCTATGCTCACCACTATACCACCAACGCACATATTTGCAGCCTTTTCATACTTTCTCTGAGCGCCACAAGAATCAAGGCAATGTTTAGGGAAACAACACTAAATCTGCTTCAGACCATATTGAGAGACTCGAAGAAAAGTTTGGAAAAAGGAAAAGCGCTGCATTTTTGCATGTTCTTTCACTAGTATGAGAAATTCAACAACTTTCTAGGAAACATCACTTCATCTGGTTCTACATAAAAACTGTTCAAAAACACTAGAAGTTGCGTTGGCCGGGAATCGAACACGGGTCAACTGCTTGGAAGGCAGCTATGCTCACCACTATACCACCAACGCACATATTTGCAGCCTTTTCATACTTTCTCTGAGCGCCACAAAAATCAAGGCAATGTTTAGGGAAACAACACTAAATCTGCTTCAGACCATATTGAGAGAGTCGAAGAAAAGTTTGGAAAAAGGAAAAGCGCTGCATTTTTGCATGTTCTTTCACTAGTATGAGAAATTCAAAAACTTTCTAGGAAACATCACTTCATCTGGTTCTGACAACTTAAAAACTGTTCAAAAAAGATAGAGGTTGCGTTGGCCGGGAATCGAACCCGGGTCAACTGCTTGGAAGGCAGCTATGCTCACCACTATACCACCAACGCACATATTTGCAGCCTTTTCATACTTTCTCTGAGCGCCACAAGAATCAAGGCAATGTTTAGGGAAACAACACTAAATCTGCTTCAGACCATATTGAGAGAGTTGAAGAAAAGTTTGGAAAAAGGAAAAGCGCTGCATTTTTGCATGTTCCTTTACTAGTATGAGAAATTCAACAACTTTCTAGGAAACATCACTTCATCTGGTTCTGACTACTTAAAAACTGTTCAAAAAAGATAGAGGTTGCGTTGGCCGGGAATCGAACCCGGGTCAACTGCTTGGAAGGCAGCTATGCTCACCACTATAGCACCAACGCACATATTTGCAGCCTTTTCATACTTTCTCTGAGCGCCACAAGAATCAAGGCATTGTTTAGGGAAACAACACTAAATCTGCTTCAGACCATATTGAGAGAGTCGAAGAAAAGTTTGGAAAAAGGAAAAGCACTGCATTTTTCCATGTTCTTTCACTAGTATGAGAAATTCAAAAACTTTCTAGGAAACATCATTTCATCTGGTTCTACATAAAAACTGTTCAAAAAAGATAGAGGTTGCGTTGGCCGGGAATCGAACCCGGGTCAACTGCTTGGAAGGCAGCTATGCTCACCACTATACCACCAACGCACATATTTGCAGCCTTTTCATACTTTCTCTGAGCGCCGCAAGCATCAAGGCAATGTTTAGGGAAACAACACTAAATCTGCTTCAGACCATATTGAGAGAGTCGAAGAAAAGTTTGGAAAAAGGAAAAGCGCTGCATTTTTGCATGTTCCTTTACTACTATGAGAAATTCAAAAACTTTCTAGGAAACATCACTTCATCTGGTTCTGACTACTTAAAAACTGTTCAAAAAAGATAGAGGTTGCGTTGGCCGGGAATCGAACACGAGTCAACTGCTTGGAAGGCAGCTATGCTCACCACTATACCACCAACGCACATATTTGCAGCCTTTTCATACTTTCTCTGAGCGCCACAAGAATCAAGGCAATGTTTAGGGAAACAACACTAAATCTGCTTCAGACCATATTGAGAGAGTCGAAGAAAAGTTTGGAAAAAGGAAAAGCGCTGCATTTTTGCATGTTCTTTCACTAGTATGAGAAATTCAAAAACTTTCTAGGAAACATCACTTCATCTGGTTCTGACTACTTAAAAACTGTTCAAAAAAGATAGAGGTTGCGTTGGCCGGGAATCGAACCCGGGTCAACTGCTTGGAAGGCAGCTATGCTCACCACTATACCACCAACGCACATATTTGCAGCCTTTTCATACTTTCTCTGAGCGCCACAAGAATCAAGGCAATGTTTAGGGAAACAACACTAAATCTGCTTCAGACCAAATTGAGAGAGTCGAAGAAAAATTTGGAAAAAGGAAAAGCGCTGCATTTTTGCATGTTCCTTTACTAGTATGAGAAATTCAACAACTTTCTAGGAAACATCACTTCATCTGGTTCTACATAAAAACTGTTCAAAAAAGATAGAGGTTGCGTTGGCCGGGAATCGAACCCGAGTCAACTGCTTGGAAGGCAGCTATGCTCACCACTATACCACCAACACAAATATTTGCAGCCTTTTCATACTTTCTCTGAGCGCCGCAAGAATCAAGGCAATGTTTAGGGAAACAACACTAAATCTGCTTCAGACCATATTGAGAGAGTCGAAGAAAAATTTGGAAAAAGGAAAAGCGCTGCATTTTTGCATGTTCCTTTACTAGTATGAGAAATTCAACAACTTTCTAGGAAACATCACTTCATCTGGTTCTACATAAAAACTGTTCAGAAACACTAGAAGTTGCGTTGGCCGGGAATCGAACCCGGGTCAACTGCTTGGAAGGCAGCTATGCTCACCACTATACCACCAACGCACATATTTGCAGCCTTTTCATACTTTCTCTGAGCGCCGCAAGAATCAAGGCAATGTTTAGGGAAACAACACTAAATCTGCTTCAGAACATATTGAGAGAGTCGAAGAAAAGTTTGGAAAAAGGAAAAGTGCTGCATTTTTGTATGTTCTTTCACTAGTATGAGAAATTCAAAAACTTTCTAGGAAACATCACTTCATCTGGTTCTGACTACTTAAAAACTGTTCAAAAAAGATAGAGGTTGCGTTGGCCGGGAATCGAACCCGGGTCAACTGCTTGGAAGGCAGCTATGCTCACCACTATACCACCAACGCACATATTTGCAGCCTTTTCATACTTTCTCTGAGCGCCACAAGAATCAAGGCAATGTTTAGGGAAACAACACTAAATCTGCTTCAGAACATATTGAGAGAGTCGAAGAAAAGTTTGGAAAAAGGAAAAGCGCTGCATTTTTGTATGTTCTTTCACTAGTATGAGAAATTCAAAAATTTTCTAGGAAACATCACTTCATCTGGTTCTGACTACTTAAAAACTGTTCAAAAAAGATAGAGGTTGCGTTGGCCGGGAATCGACCCCGGGTCAACTGCTTGGAAGGCAGCTATGCTCACCACTATACCACCAACGCACATATTTGCAACCTTTTCATACTTTCTCTGAGCGCCGCAAGAATCAAGGCAATGTTTAGGGAAACAACACTAAATCTGCTTCAGACCATATTGAGAGAGTCGAAGAAAAGTTTGGAAAAAGGAAAAGCGCTGCATTTTTGCATTTTCCTTTACTACTATGAGAAATTCAAAAACTTTCTAGGAAACATCACTTCATCTGGTTCTGACTACTTAAAAACTGTTCAAAAAAGATAGAGGTTGCGTTGGCCGGGAATCGAACACGAGTCAACTGCTTGGAAGGCAGCTATGCTCACCACTATACCACCAACGCACATATTTGCAGCCTTTTCATACTTTCTCTGAGCGCCACAAGAATCAAGGCAATGTTTAGGGAAACAACACTAAATCTGCTTCAGACCATATTGAGAGAGTCGAAGAAAAGTTTGGAAAAAGGAAAAGCGCTGCATTTTTGCATGTTCTTTCACTAGTATGAGAAATTCAAAAACTTTCTAGGAAACATCACTTCATCTGGTTCTGACTACTTAAAAACTGTTCAAAAAAGATAGAGGTTGCGTTGGCCGGGAATCGACCCCGGGTCAACTGCTTGGAAGGCAGCTATGCTCACCACTATACCACCAACGCACATATTTGCAGCCTTTTCATACTTTCTCTGAGCGCCACAAGAATCAAGGCAATGTTTAGGGAAACAACACTAAATCTGCTTCAGACCATATTGAGAGAGTCGAAGAAAAGTTTGGAAAAAGGAAAAGCGCTGCATTTTTGCATGTTCTTTCACTACTATGAGAAATTCAAAAACTTTCTAGGAAACATCACTTCATCTGGTTCTGACTACTTAAAAACTGTTCAAAAAAGATAGAGGTTGCGTTGGCCGGGAATCGAACCCGGGTCAACTGCTTGGAAGGCAGCTATGCTCACCACTATACCACCAACGCACATATTTGCAGCCTTTTCATACTTTCTCTGAGCGCCACAAGAATCAAGGCAATGTTTAGGGAAACAACACTAAATCTGCTTCAGAACATATTGAGAGAGTCGAAGAAAAGTTTGGAAAAAGGAAAAGCGCTGCATTTTTGTATGTTCTTTCACTAGTATGAGAAATTCAAAAACTTTCTAGGAAACATCACTTCATCTGGTTCTGACTACTTAAAAACTGTTCAAAAAAGATAGAGGTTGCGTTGGCCGGGAATCGAACCCGGGTCAACTGCTTGGAAGGCAGCTATGCTCACCACTATACCACCAACGCACATATTTGCAGCCTTTTCATACTTTCTCTGAGCGCCACAAGAATCAAGGCAATGTTTAGGGAAACAACACTAAATCTGCTTCAGACCATATTGAGAGAGTTGAAGAAAAGTTTGGAAAAAGGAAAAGCGCTGCATTTTTGCATGTTCTTTCACTAGTATGAGAAATTCAAAAACTTTCTAGGAAACATCACTTCATCTGGTTCTGACTACTTAAAAACTGTTCAAAATAGATAGAGGTTGCGTTGGCCGGGAATCGAACCCGAGTCAACTGCTTGGAAGGCAGCTATGCTCACCACTATACCACCAACGCAAATATTTGCAGCCTTTTCATACTTTCTCTGAGCGCCACAAGAATCAAGGCAATGTTTAGGGAAACAACACTAAATCTGCTTCAGACCATATTGAGAGAGTCGAAGAAAAATTTGGAAAAAGGAAAAGCGCTGCATTTTTGCATGTTCCTTTACTAGTATGAGAAATTCAACAACTTTCTAGGAAACATCACTTCATCTGGTTCTACATAAAAACTGTTCAGAAACACTAGAAGTTGCGTTGGCCGGGAATCGAACACGGGTCAACTGCTTGGAAGGCAGCTATGCTCACCACTATACCACCAACGCACATATTTGCAGCCTTTTCATACTTTCTCTGAGCGCCGCAAGAATCAAGGCAATGTTTAGGGAAACAACACTAAATCTGCTTCAGACCATATTGAGAGAGTCGAAGAAAAGTTTGGAAAAAGGAAAAGCGCTGCATTTTTGCATGTTCTTTCACTAGTATGAGAAATTCAAAAACTTTCTAGGAAACATCACTTCATCTGGTTCTGACTACTTAAAAACTGTTCAAAAAAGATAGATGTTGCGCTGGCCGGGAATCAAACCCGGGTCAACTGCTTGGAAGGCAGCTATGCTCACCACTATACCACCAACGCACACATTTGCAGCCTTTTCATACTTTCTCTGAGCGCCACAAGAATCAAGGCAATGTTTAGGGAAACAACACTAAATCTGCTTCAGACCATATTGAGAGAGTCGAAGAAAAGTTTGGAAAAAGGAAAAGCACTGCATTTTTCCATGTTCTTTCACTAGTATGAGAAATTCAACAACTTTCTAGGAAACATCACTTCATCTGGTTCTACATAAAAACTGTTCAAAAACACTAGAAGTTGCGTTGGCCGGGAATCGAACCCGGGTCAACTGCTTGGAAGGCAGCTATGCTCACCACTATACCACCAACGCACATATTGGCAGCCTTTTCATACTTTCTCTGAGCGCCACAAGAATCAAGGCAATGTTTAGGGAAACAACACTAAATCTGCTTCAGACCATATAGAGAGAGTCGAAGAAAAGTTTGGAAAAAGGAAAAGCGCTGCATTTTTGCATGTTCCTTCACTAGTATGAGAAATTCAAAAACTTTCTAGGAAACATCACTTCATCTGGTTCTGACTACTTAAAAACTGTTCAAAAAAGAAAGAGGTTGAGTTGGCCGGGAATCGAACCCGAGTCAACTGCTTGGAAGGCAGCTATGCTCACTACTATACCACCAACGCACATATTTGCAGCCTTTTCATACTTTCTCTGAGCGCCGCAAGAATCAAGGCAATGTTTAGGGAAACAACACTAAATCTGCTTCAGACCATATTGAGAGAGTCGAAGAAAAGTTTGGAAAAAGGAAAAGCACTGCATTTTTCCATGTTCTTTCACTAGTATGAGAAATTCAACAACTTTCTAGGAAACATCACTTCATCTGGTTCTACATAAAAACTGTTCAAAAACACTAGAAGTTGCGTTGGCCGGGAATCGAACCCGGGTCAACTGCTTGGAAGGCAGCTATGCTCACCACTATACCACCAACGCACATATTTGCAGCCTTTTCATACTTTCTCTGAGCGCCACAAGAATCAAGGCAATGTTTAGGGAAACAACACTAAATCTGCTTCAGACCATATTGAGAGAGTCGAAGAAAAGTTTGGAAAAAGGAAAAGCGCTGCATTTTTGCATGTTCTTTCACTAGTATGAGAAATTCAACAACTTTCTAGGAAACATCACTTCATCTGGTTCTCCATAAAAACTGTTCAAAAACACTAGAAGTTGCGTTGGCCGGGAATCGAACACGGGTCAACTGCTTGGAAGGCAGCTATGCTCACCACTATACCACCAACGCACATATTTGCAGCCTTTTCATACTTTCTCTGAGCGCCACAAAAATCAAGGCAATGTTTAGGGAAACAACACTAAATCTGCTTCAGACCATATTGAGAGAGTCGAAGAAAAGTTTGGAAAAAGGAAAAGCGCTGCATTTTTGCATGTTCTTTCACTAGTATGAGAAATTCAAAAACTTTCTAGGAAACATCACTTCATCTGGTTCTGACAACTTAAAAACTGTTCAAAAAAGATAGAGGTTGCGTTGGCCGGGAATCGAACCCGGGTCAACTGCTTGGAAGGCAGCTATGCTCACCACTATACCACCAACGCACATATTTGCAGCCTTTTCATACTTTCTCTGAGCGCCACAAGAATCAAGGCAATGTTTAGGGAAACAACACTAAATCTGCTTCAGACCATATTGAGAGAGTTGAAGAAAAGTTTGGAAAAAGGAAAAGCGCTGCATTTTTGCATGTTCCTTTACTAGTATGAGAAATTCAACAACTTTCTAGGAAACATCACTTCATCTGGTTCTGACTACTTAAAAACTGTTCAAAAAAGATAGAGGTTGCGTTGGCCGGGAATCGAACCCGGGTCAACTGCTTGGAAGGCAGCTATGCTCACCACTATAGCACCAACGCACATATTTGCAGCCTTTTCATACTTTCTCTGAGCGCCACAAGAATCAAGGCATTGTTTAGGGAAACAACACTAAATCTGCTTCAGACCATATTGAGAGAGTCGAAGAAAAGTTTGGAAAAAGGAAAAGCACTGCATTTTTCCATGTTCTTTCACTAGTATGAGAAATTCAATAACTTTCTAGGAAACATCACTTCATCTGGTTCTACATAAAAACTGTTCAAAAACACTAGAAGTTGCGTTGGCCGGGAATCGAACCCGAGTCAACTGCTTGGAAGGCAGCTATGCTCACTACTATACCACCAACGCACATATTTGCAGCCTTTTCATACTTTCTCTGAGCGCCGCAAGAATCAAGGCAATGTTTAGGGAAACAACACTAAATCTGCTTCAGACCATATTGAGAGAGTCGAAGAAAAGTTTGGAAAAAGGAAAAGCACTGCATTTTTCCATGTTCTTTCACTAGTATGAGAAATTCAACAACTTTCTAGGAAACATCACTTCATCTGGTTCTACATAAAAACTGTTCAAAAACACTAGAAGTTGCGTTGGCCGGGAATCGAACCCGGGTCAACTGCTTGGAAGGCAGCTATGCTCACCACTATACCACCAACGCACATATTTGCAGCCTTTTCATACTTTCTCTGAGCGCCACAAGAATCAAGGCAATGTTTAGGGAAACAACACTAAATCTGCTTCAGACCATATTGAGAGAGTCGAAGAAAAGTTTGGAAAAAGGAAAAGCGCTGCATTTTTGCATGTTCTTTCACTAGTATGAGAAATTCAACAACTTTCTAGGAAACATCACTTCATCTGGTTCTCCATAAAAACTGTTCAAAAACACTAGAAGTTGCGTTGGCCGGGAATCGAACACGGGTCAACTGCTTGGAAGGCAGCTATGCTCACCACTATACCACCAACGCACATATTTGCAGCCTTTTCATACTTTCTCTGAGCGCCACAAAAATCAAGGCAATGTTTAGGGAAACAACACTAAATCTGCTTCAGACCATATTGAGAGAGTCGAAGAAAAGTTTGGAAAAAGGAAAAGCGCTGCATTTTTGCATGTTCTTTCACTAGTATGAGAAATTCAAAAACTTTCTAGGAAACATCACTTCATCTGGTTCTGACAACTTAAAAACTGTTCAAAAAAGATAGAGGTTGCGTTGGCCGGGAATCGAACCCGGGTCAACTGCTTGGAAGGCAGCTATGCTCACCACTATACCACCAACGCACATATTTGCAGCCTTTTCATACTTTCTCTGAGCGCCACAAGAATCAAGGCAATGTTTAGGGAAACAACACTAAATCTGCTTCAGACCATATTGAGAGAGTTGAAGAAAAGTTTGGAAAAAGGAAAAGCGCTGCATTTTTGCATGTTCCTTTACTAGTATGAGAAATTCAACAACTTTCTAGGAAACATCACTTCATCTGGTTCTGACTACTTAAAAACTGTTCAAAAAAGATAGAGGTTGCGTTGGCCGGGAATCGAACCCGGGTCAACTGCTTGGAAGGCAGCTATGCTCACCACTATAGCACCAACGCACATATTTGCAGCCTTTTCATACTTTCTCTGAGCGCCACAAGAATCAAGGCATTGTTTAGGGAAACAACACTAAATCTGCTTCAGACCATATTGAGAGAGTCGAAGAAAAGTTTGGAAAAAGGAAAAGCACTGCATTTTTCCATGTTCTTTCACTAGTATGAGAAATTCAATAACTTTCTAGGAAACATCACTTCATCTGGTTCTACATAAAAACTGTTCAAAAACACTAGAAGTTGCGTTGGCCGGGAATCGAACCCGGGTCAACTGCTTGGAAGGCAGCTATGCTCACCACTATACCACCAACGCACATATTTGCAGCCTTTTCATACTTTCTCTGAGCGCCACAAGAATCAAGGCAATGTTTAGGGAAACAACACTAAATCTGCTTCAGACCATATTGAGAGAGTTGAAGAAAAGTTTGGAAAAAGGAAAAGCGCTGCATTTTTGCATGTTCTTTCACTAGTATGAGAAATTCAAAAACTTTCTAGGAAACATCACTTCATCTGGTTCTGACAACTTAAAAACTGTTCAAAAAAGATAGAGGTTGCGTTGGCCGGGAATCGAACCCGGGGCAGCTGCTTGGAAGGCAGCTATGCTCACCACTATACCACCAACGCACATATTTGCAGCCTTTTCATACTTTCTCTGAGCGCCACAAGAATCAAGGCAATGTTTAGGGAAACAACACTAAATCTGCTTCAGACCATATTGAGAGAGTTGAAGAAAAGTTTGGAAAAAGGAAAAGCGCTGCATTTTTGCATGTTCTTTCACTAGTATGAGAAATTCAAAAACTTTCTAGGAAACATCACTTCATCTGGTTCTGACTACTTAAAAACTGTTCAAAAAAGATAGAGGTTGCGTTGGCCGGGAATCAAACCCGAGTCAACTGCTTGGAAGGCAGCTATGCTCACCACTATACCACCAACGCAAATATTTGCAGCCTTTTCATACTTTCTCTGAGCGCCACAAGAATCAAGGCAATGTTTAGGGAAACAACACTAAATCTGCTTCAGACCATATTGAGAGAGTCGAAGAAAAATTTGGAAAAAGGAAAAGCGCTGCATTTTTGCATGTTCCTTTACTAGTATGAGAAATTCAACAACTTTCTAGGAAACATCACTTCATCTGGTTCTACATAAAAACTGTTCAGAAACACTAGAAGTTGCGTTGGCCGGGAATCGAACCCGGGTCAACTGCTTGGAAGGCAGCTATGCTCACCACTATACCACCAACGCACATATTTGCAGCCTTTTCATACTTTCTCTGAGCGCCGCAAGAATCAAGGCAATGTTTAGGGAAACAACACTAAATCTGCTTCAGACCATATTGAGAGAGTCGAAGAAAAGTTTGGAAAAAGAAAAAGCGCTGCATTTTTGCATGTTCTTTCACTAGTATGAGAAATTCAAAAACTTTCTAGGAAACATCACTTCATCTGGTTCTGACTACTTAAAAACTGTTCAAAAAAGATAGAGGTTGCGTTGGCCGGGAATCGAACCCGGGTCAACTGCTTGGAAGGCAGCTATGCTCACCACTATACCACCAACGCACATATTTGCAGCCTTTTCATACTTTCTCTGAGCGCCGCAAGAATCAAGGCAATGTTTAGGGAAACAACACTAAATCTGCTTCAGACCATATTGAGAGAGTCGAAGAAAAGTTTGGAAAAAGGAAAAGCACTGCATTTTTCCATGTTCTTTCACTAGTATGAGAAATTCAACAACTTTCTAGGAAACATCACTTCATCTGGTTCTACATAAAAACTGTTCAAAAACACTAGAAGTTGCGTTGGCCGGGAATCGAACCCGGGTCAACTGCTTGGAAGGCAGCTATGCTCTGCACTATACCACCAACGCACATATTTGCAGCCTTTTCATACTTTCTCTGAGCGCCACAAGAATCAAGGCAATGTTTAGGGAAACAACACTAAATCTGCTTCAGAACATATTGAGAGAGTCGAAGAAAAGTTTGGAAAAAGGAAAAGCGCTGCATTTTTCCATGTTCTTTCACTAGTATGAGAAATTCAACAACTTTCTAGGAAACATCACTTCATCTGGTTCTGACTACTTAAAAACTGTTCAAAAAAGATAGAGGTTGCGTTGGCCGGGAATCGAACCCGGGTCAACTGCTTGGAAGGCAGCTATGCTCACCACTATACCACCAACGCACATATTTGCAGCCTTTTCATACTTTCTCTGAGCGCCACAAGAATCAAGGCAATGTTTAGGGAAACAACACTAAATCTGCTTCAGACCATATTGAGAGAGTCGAAGAAAAGTTTGGAAAAAGGAAAAGCGCTGCATTTTTGCATGTTCTTTCACTAGTATGAGAAATTCAAAAACTTTCTAGGAAACATCACTTCATCTGGTTCTGACAACTTAAAAACTGTTCAAAAAAGATAGAGGTTGCGTAGGCCGGGAATCGAACCCGGGTCAACTGCTTGGAAGGCAGCTATGCTCACCACTATACCACCAACGCACATATTTGCAGCCTTTTCATACTTTCTCTGAGCGCCACAAGAATCAAGGCAATGTTTAGGGAAACAACACTAAATCTGCTTCAGACCATATTGAGAGAGTTGAAGAAAAGTTTGGAAAAAGGAAAAGCGCTGCATTTTTGCATGTTCTTTCACTAGTATGAGAAATTCAAAAACTTTCTAGGAAACATCACTTCATCTGGTTCTGACTACTTAAAAACTGTTCAAAAAAGATAGAGGTTGCGTTGGCCGGGAATCGAACCCGAGTCAACTGCTTGGAAGGCAGCTATGCTCACCACTATACCACCAACGCAAATATTTGCAGCCTTTTCATACTTTCTCTGAGCGCCGCAAGAATCAAGGCAATGTTTAGGGAAACAACACTAAATCTGCTTCAGACCATATTGAGAGAGTCGAAGAAAAATTTGGAAAAAGGAAAAGCGCTGCATTTTTGCATGTTCCTTTACTAGTATGAGAAATTCAACAACTTTCTAGGAAACATCACTTCATCTGGTTCTACATAAAAACTGTTCAGAAACACTAGAAGTTGCGTTGGCCGGGAATCGAACCCGGGTCAACTGCTTGGAAGGCAGCTATGCTCACCACTATACCACCAACGCACATATTTGCAGCCTTTTCATACTTTCTCTGAGCGCCGCAAGAATCAAGGCAATGTTTAGGGAAACAACACTAAATCTGCTTCAGACCATATTGAGAGAGTCGAAGAAAAGTTTGGAAAAAGGAAAAGCGCTGCATTTTTGCATGTTCCTTTACTAGTATGAGAAATTCAAAAACTTTCTAGGAAACATCACTTCATCTGGTTCTGACTACTTAAAAACTGTTCAAAAAAGATAGAGGTTGCGTTGGCCGGGAATCGAACCCGGGTCAACTGCTTGGAAGGCAGCTATGCTCACCACTATACCACCAACGCACACATTTGCAGCCTTTTCATACTTTCTCTGAGCGCCACAAGAATCAAGGCAATGTTTAGGGAAACAACACTAAATCTGCTTCAGACCATATTGAGAGAGTCGAAGAAAAGTTTGGAAAAAGGAAAAGCACTGCATTTTTCCATGTTCTTTCACTAGTATGAGAAATTCAACAACTTTCTAGGAAACATCACTTCATCTGGTTCTACATAAAAACTGTTCAAAAACACTAGAAGTTGCGTTGGCCGGGAATCGAACCCGGGTCAACTGCTTGGAAGGCAGCTATGCTCACCACTATACCACCAACGCACATATTGGCAGCCTTTTCATACTTTCTCTGAGCGCCACAAGAATCAAGGCAATGTTTAGGGAAACAACACTAAATCTGCTTCAGAACATATTGAGAGAGTCGAAGAAAAGTTTGGAAAAAGGAAAAGCGCTGCATTTTTGCATGTTCCTTCACTAGTATGAGAAATTCAAAAACTTTCTAGGAAACATCACTTCATCTGGTTCTGACTACTTAAAAACTGTTCAAAAAAGATAGAGGTTGAGTTGGCCGGGAATCGAACCCGGGTCAACTGCTTGGAAGGCAGCTATGCTCACCACTATACCACCAACGCACATATTTGCAGCCTTTTCATACTTTCTCTGAGCGCCGCAAGAATCAAGGCAATGTTTAGGGAAACAACACTAAATCTGCTTCAGACCATATTGAGAGAGTCGAAGAAAAGTTTGGAAAAAGGAAAAGCACTGCATTTTTCCATGTTCTTTCACTAGTATGAGAAATTCAACAACTTTCTAGGAAACATCACTTCATCTGGTTCTACATAAAAACTGTTCAAAAACACTAGAAGTTGCGTTGGCCGGGAATCGAACCCGGGTCAACTGCTTGGAAGGCAGCTATGCTCACCACTATACCACCAACGCACATATTTGCAGCCTTTTCATACTTTCTCTGAGCGCCACAAGAATCAAGGCAATGTTTAGGGAAACAACACTAAATCTGCTTCAGACCAAATTGAGAGAGTCGAAGAAAAATTTGGAAAAAGGAAAAGCGCTGCATTTTTGCATGTTCCTTTACTAGTATGAGAAATTCAACAACTTTCTAGGAAACATCACTTCATCTGGTTCTACATCAAAACTGTTCAAAAACACTAGAAGTTGCGTTGGCCGGGAATCGAACCCGGGTCAACTGCTTGGAAGGCAGCTATGCTCTGCACTATACCACCAACGCACATATTTGCAGCCTTTTCATACTTTCTCTGAGCGCCACAAGAATCAAGGCAATGTTTAGGGAAACAACACTAAATCTGCTTCAGAACATATTGAGAGAGTCGAAGAAAAGTTTGGAAAAAGGAAAAGCGCTGCATTTTTCCATGTTCTTTCACTAGTATGAGAAATTCAACAACTTTCTAGGAAACATCACTTCATCTGGTTCTGACTACTTAAAAACTGTTCAAAAAAGATAGAGGTTGCGTTGGCTGGGAATCGAACCCGGGTCAACTGCTTGGAAGGCAGCTATGCTCACCACTATACCACCAACGCACATATTTGCAGCCTTTTCATACTTTCTCTGAGCGCCACAAGAATCAAGGCAATGTTTAGGGAAACAACACTAAATCTGCTTCAGAACATATTGAGAGAGTCGAAGAAAAGTTTGGAAAAAGGAAAAGCGCTGCATTTTTGCATGTTCCTTCACTAGTATGAGAAATTCAAAAACTTTCTAGGAAACATCACTTCATCTGGTTCTGACTACTTAAAAACTGTTCAAAAAAGAATGAGGTTGAGTTGGCCGGGAATCGAACCCGGGTCAACTGCTTGGAAGGCAGCTATGCTCACCACTATACCACCAACGCACATATTTGCAGCCTTTTCATACTTTCTCTGAGCGCCGCAAGAATCAAGGCAATGTTTAGGGAAACAACACTAAATCTGCTTCAGACCATATTGAGAGAGTCGAAGAAAAGTTTGGAAAAAGGAAAAGCACTGCATTTTTCCATGTTCTTTCACTAGTATGAGAAATTCAACAACTTTCTAGGAAACATCACTTCATCTGGTTCTACATAAAAACTGTTCAAAAACACTAGAAGTTGCGTTGGCCGGGAATCGAACCCGGGTCAACTGCTTGGAAGGCAGCTATGCTCACCACTATACCACCAACGCACATATTTGCAGCCTTTTCATACTTTCTCTGAGCACCACAAGAATCAAGGCAATGTTTAGGGAAACAACACTAAATCTGCTTCAGACCATATTGAGAGAGTCGAAGAAAAATTTGGAAAAAGGAAAAGCGCTGCATTTTTGCATGTTCCTTTACTAGTATGAGAAATTCAACAACTTTCTAGGAAACATCACTTCATCTGGTTCTACATCAAAACTGTTCAAAAACACTAGAAGTTGCGTTGGCCGGGAATCGAACCCGGGTCAACTGCTTGGAAGGCAGCTATGCTCTGCACTATACCACCAACACACATATTTGCAGCCTTTTCATACTTTCTCTGAGCGCCACAAGAATCAAGGCAATGTTTAGGGAAACAACACTAAATCTGCTTCAGAACATATTGAGAGAGTCGAAGAAAAGTTTGGAAAAAGGAAAAGTGCTGCATTTTTCCATGTTCTTTCACTAGTATGAGAAATTCAACAACTTTCTAGGAAACATCACTTCATCTGGTTCTGACTACTTAAAAACTGTTCAAAAAAGATAGAGGCTGCGTTGGCCGGGAATCGAACCCGGGTTAACTGCTTGGAAGGCAGCTATGCTCACCACTATATCACCAACGCACATATTTGCAGCCTTTTCATACTTTCTCTGAGCGCCACAAGAATCAAGGCAATGTTTAGGGAAACAACACTAAATCTGCTTCAGACCATATTGAGAGAGTTGAAGAAAAGTTTGGAAAAAGGAAAAGCGCTGCATTTTTGCATGTTCTTTCACTAGTATGAGAAATTCAAAAACTTTCTAGGAAACATCACTTCATCTGGTTCTACATAAAAACTGTTCAAAAAAGATAGAGGTTGCGTTGACCGGGAATCGAACCCGAGTCAACTGCTTGGAAGGCAGCTATGCTCACCACTATACCACCAACGCACATATTTGCAGCCTTTTCATACTTTCTCTGAGCGCCACAAGAATCAAGGCAATGTTTAGGGAAACAACACTAAATCTGCTTCAGAACATATTGAGAGAGTCGAAGAAAAGTTTGGAAAAAGGAAAAGCGCTGCATTTTTGCATGTTCCTTCACTAGTATGAGAAATTCAAAAACTTTCTAGGAAACATCACTTCATCTGGTTCTGACTACTTAAAAACTGTTCAAAAAAGATAGAGGTTGCGTTGGCCGGGAATCGAACCCGGGTCAACTGCTTGGAAGGCAGCTATGCTCACCACTATACCACCAACGCACATATTTGCAGCCTTTTCATACTTTCTCTGAGCGCCGCAAGAATCAAGGCAATGTTTAGGGAAACAACACTAAATCTGCTTCAGACCATATTGAGAGAGTCGAAGAAAAGTTTGGAAAAAGGAAAAGCATTGCATTTTTCCATGTTCTTTCACTAGTATGAGAAATTCAACAACTTTCTAGGAAACATCACTTCATCTGGTTCTACATAAAAACTGTTCAAAAACACTAGAAGTTGCGTTGGCCGGGAATCGAACCCGGGTCAACTGCTTGGAAGGCAGCTATGCTCACCACTATACCACCAACGCACATATTTGCAGCCTTTTCATACTTTCTCTGAGCGCCACAAGAATCAAGGCAATGTTTAGGGAAACAACACTAAATCTGCTTCAGAACATATTGAGAGAGTCGAAGAAAAGTTTGGAAAAAGGAAAAGTGCTGCATTTTTCCATGTTCTTTCACTAGTATGAGAAATTCAACAACTTTCTAGGAAACATCACTTCATCTGGTTCTGACTACTTAAAAACTGTTCAAAAACACTAGAGGTTGTGTTGGCCGAGAATCGAACCCGGGTCAACTGCTTGGAAGGCAGCTATGCTCACCACTATACCACCAACGCACATATTCACAGCCTTTTCATACTTTCTCTGAGCGCCACAAGAATCAAGGCAATGTTTAGGGAAACAACACTAAATCTGCTTCAGACCATATTGAGAGAGTCGAAGAAAAGTTTGGAAAAAGGAAAAGCGCTGCATTTTTCCATGTTCTTTCACTAGTATGAGAAATTCAACAACTTTCTAGGAAACATCACTTCATCTGGTTCTACATAAAAACTGTTCAAAAACACTAGAAGTTGCGTTGGCCGGGAATCGAACCCGGGTCAACTGCTTGGAAGGCAGCTATGCTCACCACTATACCACCAACGCACATATTTGAAGCCTTTTCATACTTTCTCTGAGCGCCACAAGAATCAAGGCAATGTTTAGGGAAACAACACTAAATCTGCTTCAGAACATATTGAGAGAGTCGAAGAAAAGTTTGGAAAAAGGAAAAGCGCTGCATTTTTGCATGTTCCTTCACTAGTATGAGAAATTCAAAAACTTTCTAGGAAACATCACTTCATCTGGTTCTGACTACTTAAAAACTGTTCAAAAAAGAATGAGGTTGAGTTGGCCGGGAATCGAACCCGGGTCAACTGCTTGGAAGGCAGCTATGCTCACCACTATACCACCAACGCACATATTTGCAGCCTTTTCATACTTTCTCTGAGCGCCGCAAGAATCAAGGCAATGTTTAGGGAAACAACACTAAATCTGCTTCAGAACATATTGAGAGAGTCGAAGAAAAGTTTGGAAAAAGGAAAAGTGCTGCATTTTTCCATGTTCTTTCACTAGTATGAGAAATTCAACAACTTTCTAGGAAACATCACTTCATCTGGTTCTACATAAAAACTGTTCAAAAACACTAGAAGTTGCGTTGGCCGGGAATCGAACCCGGGTCAACTGCTTGGAAGGCAGCTATGCTCTGCACTATACCACCAACGCACATATTTGCAGCCTTTTCATACTTTCTCTGAGCGCCACAAGAATCAAGGCAATGTTTAGGGAAACAACACTAAATCTGCTTCAGACCATATTGAGAGAGTCGAAGAAAAATTTGGAAAAAGGAAAAGCGCTGCATTTTTGCATGTTCCTTTACTAGTATGAGAAATTCAACAACTTTCTAGGAAACATCACTTCATCTGGTTCTACATCAAAACTGTTCAAAAACACTAGAAGTTGCGTTGGCCGGGAATCGAACACGGGTCAACTGCTTGGAAGGCAGCTATGCTCTGCACTATACCACCAACGCACATATTTGCAGCCTTTTCATACTTTCTCTGAGCGCCACAAGAATCAAGGCAATGTTTAGGGAAACAACACTAAATCTGCTTCAGAACATATTGAGAGAGTCGAAGAAAAGTTTGGAAAAAGGAAAAGTGCTGCATTTTTCCATGTTCTTTCACTAGTATGAGAAATTCAACAACTTTCTAGGAAACATCACTTCATCTGGTTCTACATCAAAACTGTTCAAAAAAGATAGAGGTTGCGTTGGCCGGGAATTGAACCCGGGTCAACTGCTTGGAAGGCAGCTATGCTCACCACTATACCACCAACGCACATATTTGCAGCCTTTTCATACTTTCTCTGAGCACCACAAGAATCAAGGCAATGTTTAGGGAAACAACACTAAATCTGCTTCAGACCATATTGAGAGAGTCGAAGAAAAATTTGGAAAAAGGAAAAGCGCTGCATTTTTCCATGTTCTTTCACTAGTATGAGAAATTCAACAACTTTCTAGGAAACATCACTTCATCTGGTTCTGACTACTTAAAAACTGTTCAAAAAAGATAGAGGTTGCGTTGGCCGGGAATCGAACCCGGGTTAACTGCTTGGAAGGCAGCTATGCTCACCACTATATCACCAACGCACATATTTGCAGCCTTTTCATACTTTCTCTGAGCGCCACAAGAATCAAGGCAATGTTTAGGGAAACAACACTAAATCTGCTTCAGACCATATTGAGAGAGTTGAAGAAAAGTTTGGAAAAAGGAAAAGCGCTGCATTTTTGCATGTTCTTTCACTAGTATGAGAAATTCAAAAACTTTCTAGGAAACATCACTTCATCTGGTTCTGACTACTTAAAAACTGTTCAAAAAAGATAGAGGTTGCATTGACCGGGAATTGAACCCGAGTCAACTGCTTGGAAGGCAGCTATGCTCACCACTATACCACCAACGCACATATTTGCAGCCGTTTCATACTTTCTCTGAGCGCCATAAGAATCAAGGCAATGTTTAGGGAAACAACACTAAATCTGCTTCAGACCATATTGAGAGAGTCGAAGAAAAATTTGGAAAAAGGAAAAGCGCTGCATTTTTGCATGTTCTTTCACTAGTATGAGAAATTCAACAACTTTCTAGCAAACATCACTTCATCTGGTTCTACATCAAAACTGTTCAAAAACACTAGAAGTTGCGTTGGCCGGGAATCGAACCCGGGTCAACTGCTTGGAAGGCAGCTATGCTCTGCACTATACCACCAACGCACATATTTGCAGCCTTTTCATACTTTCTCTGAGCGCCACAAGAATCAAGGCAATGTTTAGGGAAACAACACTAAATCTGCTTCAGACCATATTGAGAGAGTCGAAGAAAAGTTTGGAAAAAGGAAAAGTGCTGCATTTTTTCATGTTCTTTCACTAGTATGAGAAATTCAACAACTTTCTAGGAAACATCACTTCATCTGGTTCTACATAAAAACTGTTCAAAAACACTAGAAGTTGCGTTGGCCGGGAATCGAACCCGGGTCAACTGCTTGGAAGGCAGCTATGCTCACCACTATACAACCAACGCACATATTTGCAGCCTTTTCATACTTTCTCTGAGCGCCGCAAGAATCAAGGCAATGTTTAGGGAAACAACACTAAATCTGCTTCAGACCATATTGAGAGAGTCGAAGAAAAGTTTGGAAAAAGGAAAAGCGCTGCATTTCTGCATGTTCTTTCACTAGTATGAGAAATTCAAAAACTTTCTAGGAATCATCACTTCATCTGGTTCTGACTACTTAAAAACTGTTCAAAAAAGATAGAGGTTGCGTTGGCCGGGAATCGAACCCGGGTCAACTGCTTGGAAGGCAGCTATGCTCACCACTATACCACCAACGCACATATTTGCAGCCTTTTCATACTTTCTCTGAGCGCCACAAGAATCAAGGCAATGTTTAGGGAAACAACACTAAATCTGCTTCAGAACATATTGAGAGAGTCGAAGAAAAGTTTGGAAAAAGGAAAAGCGCTGCATTTTTGCATGTTCTTTCACGAGTATGAGAAATTCAAAAACTTTCTAGGAAACATCACTTCATCTGGTTCTGACTACTTAAAAACTGTTCAAAAAAGATAGAGGTTGCGTTGGCCGGGAATCGAACCCGGGTCAACTGCTTGGAAGGCAGCTATGCTCACCACTATACCACCAATGCACATATTTGCAGCCTTTTCATACTTTCTCTGAGCGCCACAAGAATCAAGGCAATGTTTAGGGAAACGACACTAAATCTGCTTCAGACCATATTGAGAGAGTCGAAGAAAAGTTTGGAAAAAGGAAAAGCGCTGCATTTTTCCATGTTCCTTTACTAGTATGAGAAATTCAACAACTTTCTAGGAAACATCACTTCATCTGGTTCTACATGAAAACTGTTCAAAAACACTAGAAGTTGCGTTGGCCGGGAATCGAACCCGGGTCAACTGCTTGGAAGGCAGCTATGCTCACCACTATACCACCAACGCACATATTTGCAGCCTTTTCATACTTTCTCTGAGCGCCACAAGAATCAAGGCAATGTTTAGGGAAACAACACTAAATCTGCTTCAGAACATATTGAGAGAGTTGAAGAAAAGTTTGGAAAAAGGAAAAGCGCTGCATTTTTGCATGTTCTTTCACTAGTATGAGAAATTCAAAAACTTTCTAGGAAACATCACTTCATCTGGTTCTGACTACTTAAAAACTGTTCAAAAAAGATAGAGGTTGCGTTGGCCAGGAATCGAACCCGAGTCAACTGCTTGGAAGGCAGCTATGCTCACCACTATACCACCAACGCACATATTTGCAGCCTTTTCATACTTTCTCTGAGCGCCACAAGAATCAAGGCAATGTTTAGGGAAACAACACTAAATCTGCTTCAGACCATATTGAGAGAGTTGAAGAAAAGTTTGGAAAAAGGAAAAGCGCTGCATTTTTGCATGTTCTTTCACTAGTATGAGAAATTCAAAAACTTTCTAGGAAACATCACTTCATCTGGTTCTACTTAAAAACTGTTCAAAAAAGATAGAGGTTGCGTTGGCCGGGAATCGAAGCCGGGTCAACTGCTTGGAAGGCAGCTATGCTCACCACTATACCACCAACGCACATATTTGCAGCCTTTTCATACTTTCTCTGAGCGCCACAAGAATCAAGGCAATGTTTAGGGAAACAACACTAAATCTGCTTCAGACCATATTGAGAGAGTCGAAGAAAAGTTTGGAAAAAGGAAAAGCGCTGCATTTTTGCATGTTCTTTCACTAGTATGAGAAATTCAACAACTTTCTAGGAAACATCACTTCATCTGGTTCTGACTACTTAAAAACTGTTCAAAAAAGATAGAGGTTGCGTTGGCCGGGAATCGAACCCGGGTCAACTGCTTGGAAGGCAGCTATGCTCACCACTATACCACCAACGCACATATTTGCAGCCTTTTCATACTTTCTCTGAGCGCCACAAGAATCAAGGCAATGTTTAGGGAAACAACACTAAATCTCCTTCAGACCATATTGAGAGAGTCGAAGAAAAATTTGGAAAAAGGAAAAGCGCTGCATTTTTGCATGTTCCTTTACTAGTATGAGAAATTCAACAACTTTCTAGGAAACATCACTTCATCTGGATCTACATAAAAACTGTTCAAAAACACTAGAAGTTGCGTTGGCCGGGAATCAAACCCGCGTCAACTGCTTGGAAGGCAGCTATGCTCACCACTATACCACCAACGCACATATTTGCAGCCTTTTCATACTTTCTCTGAGCGCCACAAGAATCAAGGCAATGTTTAGGGAAACAACACTAAATCTGCTTCAGACCATATTGAGAGAGTTGAAGAAAAGTTTGGAAAAAGGAAAAGCGCTGCATTTTTGCATGTTCTTTCACTAGTATGAGAAATTCAAAAACTTTCTAGGAAACATCACTTCATCTGGTTCTACTTAAAAACTGTTCAAAAAAGATAGAGGTTGCGTTGGCCGGGAATCGAAGCCGGGTCAACTGCTTGGAAGGCAGCTATGCTCACCACTATACCACCAACGCACATATTTGCAGCCTTTTCATACTTTCTCTGAGCGCCACAAGAATCAAGGCAATGTTTAGGGAAACAACACTAAATCTGCTTCAGACCATATTGAGAGAGTCGAAGAAAAGTTTGGAAAAAGGAAAAGCGCTGCATTTTTGCATGTTCTTTCACTAGTATGAGAAATTCAAAAACTTTCTAGGAAACATCACTTCATCTTGTTCTGACTACTTAAAAACTGTTCAAAAAAGATAGAGGTTGCGTTGGCCGGGAATCGAACCCGGGTCAACTGCTTGGAAGGCAGCTATGCTCACCACTATACCACCAACGCACATATTTGCAGCCTTTTCATACTTTCTCTGAGCGCCACAAGAATCAAGGCAATGTTTAGGGAAACAACACTAAATCTGCTTCAGACCATATTGAGAGAGTCGAAGAAAAATTTGGAAAAAGGAAAAGCGCTGCATTTTTGCATGTTCCTTTACTAGTATGAGAAATTCAACAACTTTCTAGGAAACATCACTTCATCTGGATCTACATAAAAACTGTTCAAAAACACTAGAAGTTGCGTTGGCCGGGAATCAAACCCGCGTCAACTGCTTGGAAGGCAGCTATGCTCTGCACTATACCACCAACGCACATATTTGCAGTCTTTTCATACTTTCTCTGAGCGCCACAAGAATCAAGGAAATGTTTAGGGAAACAACACTAAATCTGCTTCAGAACATATTGAGAGAGTCGAAGAAAAGTTTGGAAAAAGGAAAAGCGCTGCATTTTTGCATGTTCTTTCACTAGTATGAGAAATTCAACAACTTTCTAGGCAACATCACTTCATCTGGTTCTGACTACTTAAAAACTGTTCAAAAAAGATAGAGGTTGCGTTGGCCAGGAATCGAACCCGAGTCAACTGCTTGGAAGGCAGCTATGCTCACCACTATACCACCAACGCACATATTTGCAGCCTTTTCATACTTTCTCTGAGCGCCACAAGAATCAAGGCAATGTTTAGGGAAACAACACTAAATCTGCTTCAGACCATATTGAGAGAGTTGAAGAAAAGTTTGGAAAAAGGAAAAGCGCTGCATTTTTGCATGTTCTTTCACTAGTATGAGAAATTCAAAAACTTTCTAGGAAACATCACTTCATCTGGTTCTACTTAAAAACTGTTCAAAAAAGATAGAGGTTGCGTTGGCCGGGAATCGAAGCCGGGTCAACTGCTTGGAAGGCAGCTATGCTCACCACTATACCACCAACGCACATATTTGCAGCCTTTTCATACTTTCTCTGAGCGCCACAAGAATCAAGGCAATGTTTAGGGAAACAACACTAAATCTGCTTCAGACCATAATGAGAGAGTCGAAGAAAAGTTTGGAAAAAGGAAAAGCGCTGCATTTTTGCATGTTCCTTTACTAGTATGAGAAATTCAACAACTTTCTAGGAAACATCACTTCATCTGGTTCTGACTACTTAAAAACTGTTCAAAAAAGATAGAGTTTGCGTTGGCCGGGAATCGAACCCGGGTCAACTGCTTGGAAGGCAGCTATGCTCTGCACTATACCACCAACGCACATATTTGCAGCCTTTTCATACTTTCTCTGAGCGCCACAAGAATCAAGGCAATGTTTAGGGAAACAACACTAAATCTGCTTCAGAACATATTGAGAGAGTCGAAGAAAAGTTTGGAAAAAGGAAAAGCGCTGCATTTTTGCATGTTCTTTCACTAGTATGAGAAATTCAACAACTTTCTAGGAAACATCACTTCATCTGGTTCTGACTACTTAAAAACTGTTCAAAAAAGATAGAGTTTGCGTTGGCCGGGAATCGAACCCGGGTCAACTGCTTGGAAGGCAGCTATGCTCACCACTATACCACCAACGCACATATTTGCAGCCTTTTCATACTTTCTCTGAGCGCCACAAGAATCATGGCAATGTTTAGGGAAACAACACTAAATCTGCTTCAGACCATAATGAGAGAGTCGAAGAAAAGTTTGGAAAAAGGAAAAGCGCTGCATTTTTGCATGTTCCTTTACTAGTATGAGAAATTCAACAACTTTCTAGGAAACATCACTGCATCTGGTTCTACATAAAAACTGTTCAAAAAAGATAGAGGTTGCGTTGGCCGGGAATCGAACCCGAGTCAACTGCTTGGAAGGCAGCTATGCTCACCACTATACCACCAACGCACATATTTGCAGCCTTTTCATACTTTCTCTGAGCGCCACAAGAATCAAGGCAATGTTTAGGGAAACAACACTAAATCTGCTTCAGAACATATTGAGAGAGTCGAAGAAAAGTTTGGAAAAAGGAAAAGCGCTGCATTTTTGCATGTTCCTTTACTAGTATGAGAAATTCAACAACTTTCTAGGAAACATCACTTCATCTGGTTCTACATAAAAACTGTTCAAAAACACTAGAAGTTGCGTTGGCCGGGCATCGAACCCAGGTCAACTGCTTGGAAGGCAGCTATGCTCACCACTATACCACCAACGCACAAATTTGCAGCCTTTTCATACTTTCTCTGAGCGCCACAAGAATCAAGGCAATGTTTTGGGAAACAACACTAAATCTGCTTCAGACCATAATGAGAGAGTCGAAGAAAAGTTTGGAAAAAGGAAAAGCGCTGCATTTTTGCATGTTCCTTTACTAGTATGAGAAATTCAACAACTTTCTAGGAAACATCACTTCATCTGGTTCTGACTACTTAAAAACTGTTAAAAAAAGATAGAGTTTGCGTTGGCCGGGAATCGAACCCGGGTCAACTGCTTGGAAGGCAGCTATGCTCTGCACTATACCACCAACGCACATATTTGCAGCCTTTTCATACTTTCTCTGAGCGCCACAAGAATCAAGGCAATGTTTAGGGAAACAACACTAAATCTGCTTCAGAACATATTGAGAGAGTCGAAGAAAAGTTTGGAAAAAGGAAAAGCGCTGCATTTTTGCATGTTCCTTTACTAGTGTGAGAAATTCAACAACTTTCTAGGAAACATCACTTCATCTGGTTCTACATAAAAACTGTTCAAAAAAGATAGAGGTTGCGTTGGCCGGGAATCGAACCCGGGTCAACTGCTTGGAAGGCAGCTATGCTCACCACTATACCACCAACGCACATATTTGCAGCCATTTCATACTTTCTCTGAGCGCCACAAGAATCAAGGCAATGTTTAGGGAAACAACACTAAATCTGCTTCAGACCATATTGAGAGAGTCGAAGAAAAGTTTGGAAAAAGGAAAAGCGCTGCATTTTTGCATGTTCCTTTACTAGTATGAGAAATTCAACAACTTTCTAGGAAACATCACTTCATCTGGTTCTACATAAAAACTGTTCAAAAACACTAGAAGTTGCGTTGGCCGGGAATCGAACCCGGGTCAACCGCTTGGAAGGCAGCTATGCTCACCACTATACCACCAACGCACATATTTGCAGCCTTTTCATACTTTCTCTGAGCGCCACAAGAATCAAGGCAATGTTTAGGGAAACAACACTAAATCTGCTTCAGAAAATATTGAGAGAGTTGAAGAAAAGTTTGGAAAAAGGAAAAGCGCTGCATTTTTGCATGTTCTTTCACTAGTATGAGAAATTCAAAAACTTTCTAGGAAACATCACTTCATCTGGTTCTGACTACTTAAAAACTGTTCAAAAAAGATAGAGGTTGCGTTGGCCGGGAATCGAACCCGGGTCAACTGCTTGGAAGGCAGCTATGCTCACCACTATACCACCAACGCACATATTTGCAGCCTTTTCATACTTTCTCTGAGCGCCACAAGAATCAAGGCAATGTTTAGGGAAACAACACTAAATCTGCTTCAGACCATATTGAGAGAGTCGAAGAAAAATTTGGAAAAAGGAAAAGCGCTGCATTTTTGCATGTTCCTTTACTAGTATGAGAAATTCAACAACTTTCTAGGAAACATCACTTCATCTGGATCTACATAAAAACTGTTCAAAAACACTAGAAGTTGTGTTGGCCGGGAATCAAACCCGGGTCAACTGCTTGGAAGGCAGCTATGCTCACCACTATACCACCAACGCACATATTTGCAGCCTTTTCATACTTTCTCTGAGCGCCACAAGAATCAAGGCAATGTTTAGGGAAACAACACTAAATCTGCTTCAGACCATAATGAGAGAGTCGAAGAAAAGTTTGGAAAAAGGAAAAGCGCTGCATTTTTGCATGTTCCTTTACTAGTATGAGAAATTCAACAACTTTCTAGGAAACATCACTTCATCTGGTTCTGACTACTTAAAAACTGTTCAAAAAAGATAGAGTTTGCGTTGGCCGGGAATCGAACCCGGGTCAACTGCTTGGAAGGCAGCTATGCTCACCACTATACCACCAACGCACATATTTGCAGCCTTTTCATACTTTCTCTGAGCGCCACAAGAATCAAGGAAATGTTTAGGGAAACAACACTAAATCTGCTTCAGAACATATTGAGAGAGTCGAAGAAAAGTTTGGAAAAAGGAAAAGCGCTGCATTTTTGCATGTTCTTTCACTAGTATGAGAAATTCAACAACTTTCTAGGAAACATCACTTCATCTGGTTCTGACTACTTAAAAACTGTTCAAAAAAGATAGAGGTTGCGTTGGCCAGGAATCGAACCCGAGTCAACTGCTTGGAAGGCAGCTATGCTCACCACTATACCACCAACGCACATATTTGCAGCCTTTTCATACTTTCTCTGAGCGCCACAAGAATCAAGGCAACGTTTAGGGAAACAACACTAAATCTGCTTCAGACCATATTGAGAGAGTTGAAGAAAAGTTTGGAAAAAGGAAAAGCGCTGCATTTTTGCATGTTCTTTCACTAGTATGAGAAATTCAACAACTTTCTAGGAAACATCACTTCATCTGGTTCTACTTAAAAACTGTTCAAAAAAGATAGAGGTTGCGTTGGCCGGGAATCGAAACCGGGTCAACTGCTTGGAAGGCAGCTATGCTCACCACTATACCACCAACGCACATATTCGCAGCCTTTTCATACTTTCTCTGAGCGCCACAAGAATCAAGGCAATGTTTTGAGAAACAACACTAAATCTGCTTCAGACCATAATGAGAGAGTCGAAGAAAAGTTTGGAAAAAGGAAAAGCGCTGCATTTTTGCATTTTCCTTTACTAGTATGAGAAATTCAACAACTTTCTAGGAAACATCACTTCATCTGGTTCTGACTACTTAAAAACTGTTCAAAAAAGATAGAGTTTGCGTTGGCCGGGAATCGAACCCGGGTCAACTGCTTGGAAGGCAGCTATGCTCTGCACTATACCACCAACGCACATATTTGCAGCCTTTTCATACTTTCTCTGAGCGCCACAAGAATCAAGGCAATGTTTAGGGAAACAACACTAAATCTGCTTCAGAACATATTGAGAGAGTCGAAGAAAAGTTTGGAAAAAGGAAAAGCGCTGCATTTTTGCATGTTCTTTCACTAGTATGAGAAATTCAAAAACTTTCTAGGAAACATCACTTCATCTGGTTCTGACTACTTAAAAACTGTTCAAAAAAGATAGAGGTTGCGTTGGCCGAAATCAAACACGGGTCAACTGCTTGGAAGGCAGCTATGCTCACCACTATACTACCAACGCACATATTTGCAGCCTTTTCATACTTTCTCTGAGCGCCACAAGAATCAAGGCAATGTTTAGGGAAACAACACTAAATCTGCTTCAGACCATATTGAGAGAGTTGAAGAAAAGTTTGGAAAAAGGAAAAGCGCTGCATTTTTGCATGTTCCTTTACTAGTATGAGAAATTCAACAACTTTCTAGGAAACATCACTTCATCTGGTTCTACATAAAAACTGTTCAAAAAAGATAGAGGTTGCGTTGGCCGGGAATCGAACCCGAGTCAACTGCTTGGAAGGCAGCTATGCTCTGCACTATACCACCAACGCACATATTTGCAGCCTTTTCATACTTTCTCTGAGCGCCACAAGAATCAAGGCAATGTTTAGGGAAACAACACTAAATCTGCTACAGAACATATTGAGAGAGTCGAAGAAAAGTTTGGAAAAAGGAAAAGCGCTGCATTTTTGCATGTTCCTTTACTAGTATGAGAAATTCAACAACTTTCTAGGAAACATCACTTCATCTGGTTCTACATAAAAACTGTTCAAAAACACTAGAAGTTGCGTTGGCCGGGCATCGAACCCGGGTCAACTGCTTGGAAGGCAGCTATGCTCACCACTATACCACCAACGCACATATTTGCAGCCTTTTCATACTTTCTCTGAGCGCCACAAGAATCAAGGCAATGTTTAGGGAAACAACACTAAATCTGCTTCAGACCATATTGAGAGAGTTAAAGAAAAGTTTGGAAAAAGGAAAAGCGCTGCATTTTTGCATGTTCTTTCACTAGTATGAGAAATTCAAAAACTTTCTAGGAAACATCACTTCATCTGGTTCTGACTACTTAAAAACTGTTCAAAAAAGATAGAGGTTGCGTTGGCCGGGAATCGAACCCGGGTCAACTGCTTGGAAGGCAGCTATGCTCACCACTATACCACCAACGCACATATTTGCAGCCTTTTCATACTTTCTCTGAGCGCCACAAGAATCAAGGCAATGTTTAGGGAAACAACACTAAATCTGCTTCAGACCATATTGAGAGAGTCGAAGAAAAATTTGGAAAAAGGAAAAGCGCTGCATTTTTGCATGTTCCTTTACTAGTATGAGAAATTCAACAACTTTCTAGGAAACATCACTTCATCTGGATCTACATAAAAACTGTTCAAAAACACTAGAAGTTGCGTTGGCCGGGAATCAAACCCGGGTCAACTGCTTGGAAGGCAGCTATGCTCACCACTATACCACCAACGCACATATTTGCAGCCTTTTCATACTTTCTCTGAGCGCCACAAGAATCAAGGCAATGTTTAGGGAAACAACACTAAATCTGCTTCAGACCATAATGAGAGAGTCGAAGAAAAGTTTGGAAAAAGGAAAAGCGCTGCATTTTTGCATGTTCCTTTACTAGTATGAGAAATTCAACAACTTTCTAGGAAACATCACTTCATCTGGTTCTGACTACTTAAAAACTGTTAAAAAAAGATAGAGGTTGCGTTGGCCGGGAATCGAACCCGGGTCAACTGCTTGGAAGGCAGCTATGCTCTGCACTATACCACCAACGCACATATTTGCAGCCTTTTCATACTTTCTCTGAGCGCCACAAGAATCAAGGCAATGTTTAGGGAAACAACACTAAATCTGCTTCAGAACATATTGAGAGAGTCGAAGAAAAGTTTGGAAAAAGGAAAAGCGCTGCATTTTTGCATGTTCTTTCACTAGTATGAGAAATTCAAAAACTTTCTAGGAAACATCACTTCATCTGGTTCTGACTACTTAAAAACTGTTCAAAAAAGATAGAGGTTGTGTTGGCCGGGAATCGAACCCGGGTCAACTGCTTGGAAGGCAGCTATGCTCACCACTATACCACCAACGCACATATGTGCAGCCTTTTCATACTTTCTCTGAGCGCCACAAGAATCAAGGCAATGTTTAGGGAAACAACACTAAATCTGCTTCAGAACATATTGAGAGAGTCGAAGAAAAGTTTGGAAAAAGGAAAAGCGCTGCATTTTTGCATGTTCCTTTACTAGTATGAGAAATTCAACAACTTTCTAGGAAACATCACTTCATCTGGTTCTACATAAAAACTGTTCAAAAACACTAGAAGTTGCGTTGGCCGGGCATCGAACCCGGGTCAACTGCTTGGAAGGCAGCTATGCTCACCACTTTACCACCAACGCACATATTTGCAGCCTTTTCATACTTTCTCTGAGCGCCACAAGAATCAAGGCAATGTTTTGGGAAACAACACTAAATCTGCTTCAGACCATAATGAGAGAGTCGAAGAAAAGTTTGGAAAAAGGAAAAGCACTGCATTTTTGCATGTTCCTTTACTAGTATGAGAAATTCAACAACTTTCTAGGAAACATCACTTCATCTGGTTCTGACTACTTAAAAACTGTTCAAAAAAGATAGAGTTTGCGTTGGCCGAGAATCGAACCCGGGTCAACTGCTTGGAAGGCAGCTATGCTCTGCACTATACCACCAACGCACATATTTGCAGCCTTTTCATACTTTCTCTGAGCGCCACAAGAATCAAGGCAATGTTTAGGGAAACAACACTAAATCTGCTTCAGAACATATTGAGAGAGTCGAAGAAAAGTTTGGAAAAAGGAAAAGCGCTGCATTTTTGCATGTTCCCTTACTAGTATGAGAAATTCAACAACTTTCTAGAAAACATCACTTCATCTGGTTCTGACTACTTAAAAACTGTTCAAAAAAGATAGAGTTTGCGTTGGCCGGGAATCGAACCCGGGTCAACTGCTTGGAAGGCAGCTATGCTCACCACTATACCACCAACGCACATATTTGCAGCCTTTTCATACTTTCTCTGAGCGCCACAAGAATCAAGGCAATGTTTAGGGAAACAACACTAAATCTGCTTCAGACCATATTGAGAGAGTTGAAGAAAAGTTTGGAAAAAGGAAAAGCGCTGCATTTTTGCATGTTCTTTCACTAGTATGAGAAATTCAAAAACTTTCTAGGAAACATCACTTCATCTGGTTCTGACTACTTAAAAACTGTTCAAAAAAGATAGAGGTTGCGTTGGCCGGGAATCGAACCCGGGTCAACTGCTTGGAAGGCAGCTATGCTCACCACTATACCACCAACGCACATATTTGCAGCCTTTTCATACTTTCTCTGAGCGCCACAAGAATCATGGCAATGTTTAGGGAAACAACACTAAATCTGCTTTAGAACATATTGAGAGAGTCGAAGAAAAGTTTGGAAAAAGGAAAAGCGCTGCATTTTTGCATGTTCCTTTACTAGTATGAGAAATTCAACAACTTTCTAGGAAACATCACTTCATCTGGTTCTACATAAAAACTGTTCAAAAACACTAGAAGTTGCGTTGGCCGGGCATCGAACCCGGGTCAACTGCTTGGAAGGCAGCTATGCTCACCACTATACCACCAACGCACATATTTGCAGCCTTTTCATACTTTCTCTGAGCGCCACAAGAATCAAGGCAATGTTTAGGGAAACAACACTAAATCTGCTTCAGACCATATTGAGAGAGTCGAAGAAAAATTTGGAAAAAGGAAAAGCGCTGCATTTTTGCATGTTCCTTTACTAGTATGAGAAATTCAACAACTTTCTAGGAAACATCACTTCATCTGGATCTACATAAAAACTGTTCAAAAACACTAGAAGTTGCGTTGGTCGGGAATCAAACCCGGGTCAACAGCTTGGAAGGCAGCTATGCTCACCACTATACCACCAACGCACATATTTGCAGCCTTTTCATGCTTTCTCTGAGCGCCACAAGAATCAAGGCAATGTTTAGGGAAACAACACTAAATCTGCTTCAGACCATATTGAGAGAGTTGAAGAAAAGTTTGGAAAAAGGAAAAGCGCTGCATTTTTGCATGTTCTTTCACTAGTATGAGAAATTCAAAAACTTTCTAGGAAACATCACTTCATCTGGTTTTGACTACTTAAAAACTGTTCAAAAAAGATAGAGGTTGCGTTGGCCGGGAATCGAACCCGGGTCAACTGCTTGGAAGGCAGCTATGCTCTGCACTATACCACCAACGCACATATTTGCAGCCTTTTCATACTTTCTCTGAGCGCCACAAGAATCATGGCAATGTTTAGGGAAACAACACTAAATCTGCTTCAGAACATATTGAGAGAGTCGAAGAAAAGTTTGGAAAAAGGAAAAGCGCTGCATTTTTGCATGTTCCTTTACTAGTATGAGAAATTCAACAACTTTCTAGGAAACATCACTTCATCTGGTTCTACATAAAAACTGTTCAAAAACACTAGAAGTTGCGTTGGCCGGGCATCGAACCCGGGTCAACTGCTTGGAAGGCAGCTATGCTCACCACTATACCACCAACGCACATATTTGCAGCCTTTTCATACTTTCTCTGAGCGCCACAAGAATTAAGGCAATGTTTTGGGAAACAACACTAAATCTGCTTCAGACCATAATGAGAGAGTCGAAGAAAAGTTTGGAAAAAGGAAAAGCGCTGCATTTTTGCATGTTCCTTTTCTAGTATGAGAAATTCAACAACTTTCTAGGAAACATCATTTCATCTGGTTCTGACTACTTAAAAACTGTTCAAAAAAGATAGAGGTTGCGTTGGCCGGGAATCGAACCCGGGTCAACTGCTTGGAAGGCAGCTATGCTCTGCACTATACCACCAACGCACATATTTGCAGCCTTTTCATACTTTCTTTGAGCGCCACAAGAATCAAGGCAATGTTTAGGGAAACAACACTAAATCTGCTTCAGAACATATTGAGAGAGTCGAAGAAAAGTTTGGAAAAAGGAAAAGCGCTGCATTTTTGCATGTTCCTTTACTAGTATGAGAAATTCAACAACTTTCTAGGAAACATCACTTCATCTGGTTCTACATAAAAACTGTTCAAAAAAGATAGAGATTGCGTTGGCCGGGAATCAAACCCGGGTCAACTGCTTGGAAGGCAGCTATGCTCACCACTATACCACCAACGCACATATTTGCAGCCTTTTCATACTTTCTCTGAGCGCCACAAGAATCAAGGCAATGTTTAGGGAAACAACACTAAATCTGCTTCAGACCATATTGAGAGAGTCGAAGAAAAATTTGGAAAAAGGAAAAGCGCTGCATTTTTGCATGTTCCTTTACTAGTATGAGAAATTCAACAACTTTCTAGGAAACATCACTTCATCTGGATCTACATGAAAACTGTTCAAAAACACTAGAAGTTGCGTTGGCCGGGAATCAAACCCGGGTCAACTGCTTGGAAGGCAGCTATGCTCACCACTATACCACCAACGCACATATTTGCAGCCTTTTCATACTTTCTCTGAGCGCCACAAGAATCAAGGCAATGTTTAGGGAAACAACACTAAATCTGCTTCAGACCATAATGAGAGAGTCGAAGAAAAGTTTGGAAAAAGGAAAAGCGCTGCATTTTTGCATGTTCTTTCACTAGTATGAGAAATTCAAAAACTTTCTAGGAAACATCACTTCATCTGGTTCTGACTACTTAAAAACTGTTCAAAAAAGATAGAGTTTGCGTTGGCCGGGAATCGAACCCGGGTCAACTGCTTGGAAGGCAGCTATGCTCTGCACTATACCACCAACGCACATATTTGCAGCCTTTTCATACTTTCTCTGAGCGCCACAAGAATCAAGGCAATGTTTAGGGAAACAACACTAAATCTGCTTCAGAACATATTGAGAGAGTCGAAGAAAAGTTTGGAAAAAGGAAAAGCGCTGCATTTTTGCATGTTCTTTCACTAGTATGAGAAATTCAAAAACTTTCTAGGAAACATCACTTCATCTGGTTCTGACTACTTAAAAACTGTTCAAAAAAGATAGAGGTTGCGTTGGCCGGGAATCGAACCCGGGTCAACTGCTTGGAAGGCAGCTATGCTCACCACTATACCACAAACGCACATATTCACAGCCTTTTCATACTTTCTCTGAGCGCCACAAGAATCATGGCAATGTTTAGGGAAACAACACTAAATCTGCTTCAGAACATATTGAGAGAGTCGAAGAAAAGTTTGGAAAAAGGAAAAGCGCTGCATTTTTGCATGTTCCTTTACTAGTATGAGAAATTCAACAACTTTCTAGGAAACATCACTTCATCTGGTTCTACATAAAAACTGTTCAAAAACACTAGAAGTTGCGTTGGCCGGGCATCGAACCCGGGTCAACTGCTTGGAAGGCAGCTATGCTCACCACTATACCACCAACGCACATATTTGCAGCCTTTTCATACTTTCTCTGAGCGCCACAAGAATCAAGGCAATGTTTAGGGAAACAACACTAAATCTGCTTCAGACCATATTGAGAGAGTCGAAGAAAAGTTTGGAAAAAGGAAAAGCGCTGCATTTTTGCATGTTCTTTCACTAGTATGAGAAATTCAAAAACTTTCTAGGAAACATCACTTCATCTGGTTCTACATAAAAACTGTTCAAAAAAGATAGAGGTTGCGTTGGCCGGGAATCGAACCCGGGTCAACTGCTTGGAAGGCAGCTATGCTCACCCCTATACCACCAACGCACATATTTGCAGCCTTTTCATACTTTCTCTGAGCGCCACAAGAATCAAGGCAATGTTTAGGGAAACAACACTAAATCTGCTTCAGACCATATTGAGAGAGTTGAAGAAAAGTTTGGAAAAAGGAAAAGCGCTGCATTTTTGCATGTTCTTTCACTAGTATGAGAAATTCAACAACTTTCTAGGAAACATCACTTCATCTGGTTCTGACTACTTAAAAACTGTTCAAAAAAGATAGAGGTTGCGTTGGCCGGGAATCGAACCCGAGTCAACTGCTTGGAAGGCAGCTATGCTCACCACTATACCACCAACGCACATATTTGCAGCCTTTTCATACTTTCTCTGAGCGCCACAAGAATCAAGGCAATGTTTAGGGAAACAACACTAAATCTGCTTCAGACCATATTGAGAGAGTCGAAGAAAAATTTGGAAAAAGGAAAAGCGCTGCATTTTTGCATGTTCTTTCACTAGTATGAGAAATTCAACAACTTTCTAGGAAACATCACTTCATCTGGTTCTGACTACTTAAAAACTGTTCAAAAAAGATAGAGGTTGCGTTGGCCGGGAATCAAACCCGGGTCAACTGCTTGGAAGGCAGCTATGCTCACCACTATACCACCAACGCACATATTTGCAGCCTTTTCATACTTTCTCTAAGCGCCACAAGAATCAAGGCAATGTTTAGGGAAACAACACTAAATCTGCTTCAGACCATATTGAGAGAGTCGAAGAAAAGTTTGGAAAAAGGAAAAGCACTGCATTTTTGCATGTTCTTTCACTAGTATGAGAAATTCAAAAACTTTCTAGGAAACATCACTTCATCTGGTTCTGACTACTTAAAAACTGTTCAAAAAAGATAGAGGTTGCGTTGGCCGGGAATCGAACCCGGGTCAACTGCTTGGAAAGCAGCTATGCTCACCACTATACCACCAACGCACATATTTGCAGCCTTTTCATACTTTCTCTGAGCGCCGCAAGAATCAAGGCAATGTTTAGGGAAACAACACTAAATCTGCTTCAGACCATATTGAGAGAGTTGAAGAAAAGTTTGGAAAAAGGAAAAGCGCTGCATTTTTGCATGTTCCTTTACTAGTATGAGAAATTCAACAACTTTCTAGGAAACATCACTTCTACATAAAAACTGCTCAGAAACACTAGAAGTTGCGTTGGCCGGGAATCGAACCCGGGTCAACTGCTTGGAAGGCAGCTATGCTCACCACTACACCACCAACGCACATATTTGCAGCCTTTTCATACTTTCTCTGAGCGCCGCAAGAATCAAGGTAATGTTTAGGGAAACAACACTAAATCTGCTTCAGACCATATTGAGAGAGTCGAAGAAAAGTTTGGAAAAAGGAAAAGCACTACATTTTTCCATGTTCTTTCACTAGTATGAGAAATTCAACAACTTTCTAGGAAACATCACTTCATCTGGTTCTACATAAAAACTGTTCAAAAAAGATAGAGGTTGCGTTGGCCGGGAATCGAACCCGGGTCAACTGCTTGGAAGGCAGCTATGCTCACCACTATACCACCAACGCACATATTTGCAGCCTTTTCATACTTTCTCTGAGCGCCACAAGAATCAAGGCAATGTTTAGGGAAACAACACTAAATCTGCTTCAGACCATATTGAGAGAGTCGAAGAAAAGTTTGGAAAAAGGAAAAGCGCTGCATTTTTGCATGTTCTTTCACTAGTATGAGAAATTCAAAAACTTTCTAGGAAACATCACTTCATCTGGTTCTACATAAAAACTGTTCAAAAACACTAGAAGTTGCGTTGGCCGGGAATCGAACCCGGGTCAACTGCTTGGAAGGCAGCTATGCTCACCACTATACCACCAGCGCACATATTTGCAGCCTTTTCATACTTTCTCTGAGCGCCACAAAAATCAAGGCAATGTTTAGGGAAACAACACTAAATCTGCTTCAGACCATATTGAGAGAGTCGAAGAAAAGTTTGGAAAAAGGAAAAGCGCTGCATTTTTGCATGTTCTTTCACTAGTATGAGAAATTCAAAAACTTTCTAGGAAACATCACTTCATCTGGTTCTGACAACTTAAAAACTGTTCAAAAAAGATAGAGGGTGCGTTGGCCGGGAATCGAACCCGGGTCAACTGCTTGGAAGGCAGCTATGCTCACCTCTATACCACCAACGCACATATTTGCAGCCTTTTCATACTTTCTCTGAGCGCCACAAGAATCAAGGCAATGTTTAGGGAAACAACACTAAATCTGCTTCAGACCATATTGAGAGAGTCGAAGAAAAGTTTGGAAAAAGGAAAAGCACTGCATTTTTCCATGTTCTTTCACTAGTATGAGAAATTCAACAACTTTCTAGGAAACATCACTTCATCTGGTTCTACATAAAAACTGTTCAAAAACACTAGAAGTTGCGTTGGCCGGGAAACGAACCCGGGTCAACTGCTTGGAAGGCAGCTATGCTCACCACTATACCACCAACGCACATATTTGCAGCGTTTTCATACTTTCTCTGAGCGCCACAAGAATCAAGGCAATGTTTAGGGAAACAACACTAAATCTGCTTCAGACCATATTGAGAGAGTCGAAGAAAAGTTTGGAAAAAGAAAAAGCGCTGCATTTTTGCATGTTCTTTCACTAGTATGAGAAATTCAAAAACTTTCTAGGAAACATCACTTCATCTGGTTCTGACTACTTAAAAACTGTTCAAAAAAGATAGTGGTTGCGTTGGCCGGGAATCGAACCCGGGTCAACTGCTTGGAAGGCAGCTATGCTCACCACTATACCACCAACGCACATATTTGCAGCCTTTTCATACTTTCTCTGAGCGCCACAAGAATCAAGGCAATGTTTAGGGAAACAACACTAAATCTGCTTCAGACCATATTGAGAGAGTCGAAGAAAAGTTTGGAAAAAGGAAAAGCACTGCATTTTTCCATGTTCTTTCACTAGTATGAGAAATTCAACAACTTTCTAGGAAACATCACTTCATCTGGTTCTACATAAAAACTGTTCAAAAACACTAGAAGTTGCGTTGGCCGGGAATCGAACCCGGGTCAACTGCTTGGAAGGCAGCTATGCTCACCACTATACCACCAACGCACATATTTGCAGCCTTTTCATACTTTCTCTGAGCGCCGCAAGAATCAAGGCAATGTTTAGGGAAACAACACTAAATCTGCTTCAGAACATATTGAGAGAGTCGAAGAAAAGTTTGGAAAAAGAAAAAGCGCTGCATTTTTGCATGTTCCTTCACTAGTATGAGAAATTCAACAACTTTCTAGGAAACATCACTTCATCTGGTTCTACATAAAAACTGTTCAAAAACACTAGAAGTTGCGTTGGCCGGGAATCGAACCCGGGTCAACTGCTTGGAAGGCAGCTATGCTCACCACTATACCACCAACGCACATATTTGCAGCCTTTTCATACTTTCTCTGAGCGCCGCAAGAATCAAGGCAATGTTTAGGGAAACAACACTAAATCTGCTTCAGAACATATTGAGAGAGTCGAAGAAAAGTTTGGAAAAAGGAAAAGCGCAGCATTTTTGCATGTTCCTTCACTAGTATGAGAAATTCAAAAACTTTCTAGGAAACATCACTTCATCTGGTTCTGACTACTTAAAAACTGTTCAAAAAAGATAGAGGTTGCGTTGGCCGGGAATCGAACCCGGGTCAACTGCTTGGAAAGCAGCTATGCTCACCACTATACCACCAACGCACATATTTGCAGCCTTTTCATACTTTCTCTGAGCGCCACAAGAATCAAGGCAATGTTTAGGGAAACAACACTAAATCTGCTTCAGAACATATTGAGAGAGTCGAAGAAAAGTTTGGAAAAAGGAAAAGCGCAGCATTTTTGCATGTTCCTTCACTAGTATGAGAAATTCAAAAACTTTCTAGGAAACATCACTTCATCTGGTTCTGACTACTTAAAAACTGTTCAAAAAAGATAGAGGTTGCGTTGGCCGGGAATCGAACCCGGGTCAACTGCTTGGAAGGCAGCTATGCTCACCACTATACCACCAACGCACATATTTGCAGCCTTTTCATACTTTCTCTGAGCGCCGCAAGAATCAAGGCAATGTTTAGGGAAACAACACTAAATCTGCTTCAGACCATATTGAGAGAGTTGAAGAAAAGTTTGGAAAAAGGAAAAGCGCTGCATTTTTGCATGTTCCTTTACTAGTATGAGAAATTCAACAACTTTCTAGGAAACATCACTTCTACATAAAAACTGCTCAGAAACACTAGAAGTTGCGTTGGCCGGGAATCGAACCCGGGTCAACTGCTTGGAAGGCAGCTATGCTCACCACTACACCACCAACGCACATATTTGCAGCCTTTTCATACTTTCTCTGAGCGCCGCAAGAATCAAGGTAATGTTTAGGGAAACAACACTAAATCTGCTTCAGACCATATTGAGAGAGTCGAAGAAAAGTTTGGAAAAAGGAAAAGCACTACATTTTTCCATGTTCTTTCACTAGTATGAGAAATTCAACAACTTTCTAGGAAACATCACTTCATCTGGTTCTACATAAAAACTGTTCAAAAAAGATAGAGGTTGCGTTGGCCGGGAATCGAACCCGGGTCAACTGCTTGGAAGGCAGCTATGCTCACCACTATACCACCAACGCACATATTTGCAGCCTTTTCATACTTTCTCTGAGCGCCACAAGAATCAAGGCAATGTTTAGGGAAACAACACTAAATCTGCTTCAGACCATATTGAGAGAGTCGAAGAAAAGTTTGGAAAAAGGAAAAGCGCTGCATTTTTGCATGTTCTTTCACTAGTATGAGAAATTCAAAAACTTTCTAGGAAACATCACTTCATCTGGTTCTACATAAAAACTGTTCAAAAACACTAGAAGTTGCGTTGGCCGGGAATCGAACCCGGGTCAACTGCTTGGAAGGCAGCTATGCTCACCACTATACCACCAGCGCACATATTTGCAGCCTTTTCATACTTTCTCTGAGCGCCACAAAAATCAAGGCAATGTTTAGGGAAACAACACTAAATCTGCTTCAGACCATATTGAGAGAGTCGAAGAAAAGTTTGGAAAAAGGAAAAGCGCTGCATTTTTGCATGTTCTTTCACTAGTATGAGAAATTCAAAAACTTTCTAGGAAACATCACTTCATCTGGTTCTGACAACTTAAAAACTGTTCAAAAAAGATAGAGGGTGCGTTGGCCGGGAATCGAACCCGGGTCAACTGCTTGGAAGGCAGCTATGCTCACCTCTATACCACCAACGCACATATTTGCAGCCTTTTCATACTTTCTCTGAGCGCCACAAGAATCAAGGCAATGTTTAGGGAAACAACACTAAATCTGCTTCAGACCATATTGAGAGAGTCGAAGAAAAGTTTGGAAAAAGGAAAAGCACTGCATTTTTCCATGTTCTTTCACTAGTATGAGAAATTCAACAACTTTCTAGGAAACATCACTTCATCTGGTTCTACATAAAAACTGTTCAAAAACACTAGAAGTTGCGTTGGCCGGGAATCGAACCCGGGTCAACTGCTTGGAAGGCAGCTATGCTCACCACTATACCACCAACGCACATATTTGCAGCCTTTTCATACTTTCTCTGAGCGCCGCAAGAATCAAGGCAATGTTTAGGGAAACAACACTAAATCTGCTTCAGAACATATTGAGAGAGTCGAAGAAAAGTTTGGAAAAAGAAAAAGCGCTGCATTTTTGCATGTTCCTTCACTAGTATGAGAAATTCAACAACTTTCTAGGAAACATCACTTCATCTGGTTCTACATAAAAACTGTTCAAAAACACTAGAAGTTGCGTTGGCCGGGAATCGAACCCGGGTCAACTGCTTGGAAGGCAGCTATGCTCACCACTATACCACCAACGCACATATTTGCAGCCTTTTCATACTTTCTCTGAGCGCCGCAAGAATCAAGGCAATGTTTAGGGAAACAACACTAAATCTGCTTCAGAACATATTGAGAGAGTCGAAGAAAAGTTTGGAAAAAGGAAAAGCGCAGCATTTTTGCATGTTCCTTCACTAGTATGAGAAATTCAAAAACTTTCTAGGAAACATCACTTCATCTGGTTCTGACTACTCAAAAACTGTTCAAAAAAGATAGAGGTTGCGTTGGCCGGGAATCGAACCCGGGTCAACTGCTTGGAAAGCAGCTATGCTCACCACTATACCACCAACGCACATATTTGCAGCCTTTTCATACTTTCTCTGAGCGCCGCAAGAATCAAGGCAATGTTTAGGGAAACAACACTAAATCTGCTTCAGACCATATTGAGAGAGTTGAAGAAAAGTTTGGAAAAAGGAAAAGCGCTGCATTTTTGCATGTTCCTTTACTAGTATGAGAAATTCAACAACTTTCTAGGAAACATCACTTCTACATAAAAACTGTTCAGAAACACTAGAAGTTGCGTTGGCCGGGAATCGAACCCGGGTCAACTGCTTGGAAGGCAGCTATGCTCACCACTATACCACCAACGCACATATTTGCAGCCTTTTCATACTTTCTCTGAGCGCCGCAAGAATCAAGGCAATGTTTAGGGAAACAACACTAAATCTGCTTCAGACCATATTGAGAGAGTCGAAGAAAAGTTTGGAAAAAGGAAAAGCACTACATTTTTCCATGTTCTTTCACTAGTATGAGAAATTCAACAACTTTCTAGGAAACATCACTTCATCTGGTTCTACATAAAAACTGTTCAAAAAAGATAGAGGTTGCGTTGGCCGGGAATCGAACCCGGGTCAACTGCTTGGAAGGCAGCTATGCTCACCACTATACCACCAACGCACATATTTGCAGCCTTTTCATACTTTCTCTGAGCGCCACAAGAATCAAGGCAATGTTTAGGGAAACAACACTAAATCTGCTTCAGACCATATTGAGAGAGTCGAAGAAAAGTTTGGAAAAAGGAAAAGCGCTGCATTTTTGCATGTTCTTTCACTAGTATGAGAAATTCAAAAACTTTCTAGGAAACATCACTTCATCTGGTTCTACATAAAAACTGTTCAAAAACACTAGAAGTTGCGTTGGCCGGGAATCGAACCCGGGTCAACTGCTTGGAAGGCAGCTATGCTCACCACTATACCACCAACGCACATATTTGCAGCCTTTTCATACTTTCTCTGAGCGCCACAAGAATCAAGGCAATGTTTAGGGAAACAACACTGAATCTGCTTCAGACCATATTGAGAGAGTTGAAGAAAAGTTTGGAAAAAGGAAAAGCGCTGCATTTTTGCATGTTCTTTCACTAGTATGAGAAATTCAAAAACTTTCTAGGAAACATCACTTCATCTGGTTCTGACTACTTAAAAACTGTTCAAAAAAGATAGAGGTTGCGTTGGCCGGGAATCGAACCCGGGTCAACTGCTTGGAAGGCAGCTATGCTCACCACTATACCACCAACGCACATATTTGCAGCCTTTTCATACTTTCTCTGAGCGCCACAAGAATCAAGGCAATGTTTAGGGAAACAACACTAAATCTGCTTCAGACCATATTGAGAGAGTCGAAGAAAAGTTTGGAAAAAGGAAAAGCACTGCATTTTTCCATGTTCTTTCACTAGTATGAGAAATTCAACAACTTTCTAGGAAACATCACTTCATCTGGTTCTACATAAAAACTGTTCAAAAACACTAGAAGTTGCGATGGCCGGGAATCGAACCCGGGTCAACTGCTTGGAAGGCAGCTATGCTCACCACTATACCACCAACGCACATATTTGCAGCCTTTTCATACTTTCTCTGAGCGCCACAAGAATCAAGGCAATGTTTAGGGAAACAACACTAAATCTGCTTCAGACCATATTGAGAGAGTCGAAGAAAAGTTTGGAAAAAGGAAAAGCGCTGCATTTTTGCATGTTCTTTCACTAGTATGAGAAATTCAAAAACTTTCTAGGAAACATCACTTCATCTGGTTCTGACTACTTAAAAACTGTTCAAAAAAGATAGAGGTTGCGTTGGCCGGGAATCGAACCCGGGTCAACTGCTTGGAAGGCAGCTATGCTCACCACTATACCACCAACGCACATATTTGCAGCCTTTTCATACTTTCTCTGAGCGCCACAAGAATCAAGGCAATGTTTAGGGAAACAACACTAAATCTGCTTCAGACCATATTGAGAGAGTCGAAGAAAAGTTTGGAAAAAGGAAAAGCACTGCATTTTTCCATGTTCTTTCACTAGTATGAGAAATTCAACAACTTTCTAGGAAACATCACTTCATCTGGTTCTACATAAAAACTGTTCAAAAACACTAGAAGTTGCGATGGCCGGGAATCGAACCCGGGTCAACTGCTTGGAAGGCAGCTATGCTCACCACTATACCACCAACGCACATATTTGCAGCCTTTTCATACTTTCTCTGAGCGCCACAAGAATCAAGGCAATGTTTAGGGAAACAACACTAAATCTGCTTCAGACCATATTGAGAGAGTCGAAGAAAAGTTTGGAAAAAGGAAAAGCGCTGCATTTTTGCATGTTCTTTCACTAGTATGAGAAATTCAAAAACTTTCTAGGAAACATCACTTCATCTGGTTCTGACAACTTAAAAACTGTTCAAAAAAGATAGAGGTTGCGTTGGCCGGGAATCGAACCCGGGTCAACTGCTTGGAAGGCAGCTATGCTCACCTCTATACCACCAACGCACATATTTGCAGCCTTTTCATACTTTCTCTGAGCGCCACAAGAATCAAGGCAATGTTTAGGGAAACAACACTAAATCTGCTTCAGACCATATTGAGAGAGTCGAAGAAAAGTTTGGAAAAAGGAAAAGCGCTGCATTTTTGCATGTTCTTTCACTAGTATGAGAAATTCAACAACTTTCTAGGAAACATCACTTCATCTGGTTCTACATAAAAACTGTTCAAAAACACTAGAAGTTGCGTTGGCCGGGAATCGAACCCGGGTCAACTGCTTGGAAGGCAGCTATGCTCACCACTATACCACCAACGCACATATTTGCAGCGTTTTCATACTTTCTCTGAGCGCCGCAAGAATCAAGGCAATGTTTAGGGAAACAACACTAAATCTGCTTCAGACCATATTGAGAGAGTCGAAGAAAAGTTTGGAAAAAGAAAAAGCGCTGCATTTTTGTATGTTCTTTCACTAGTATGAGAAATTCAAAAACTTTCTAGGAAACATCACTTCATCTGGTTCTGACTACTTAAAAACTGTTCAAAAAAGATAGAGGTTGCGTTGGCCGGGAATCGAACCCGGGTCAACTGCTTGGAAGGCAGCTATGCTCACCACTATACCACCAACGCACATATTTGCAGCCTTTTCATACTTTCTCTGAGCGCCACAAGAATCAAGGCAATGTTTAGGGAAACAACACTAAATCTGCTTCAGACCATATTGAGAGAGTCGAAGAAAAGTTTGGAAAAAGGAAAAGCACTGCATTTTTCCATGTTCTTTCACTAGTATGAGAAATTCAACAACTTTCTAGGAAACATCACTTCATCTGGTTCTACATAAAAACTGTTCAAAAACACTAGAAGTTGCGATAGCCGGGAATCGAACCCGGGTCAACTGCTTGGAAGGCAGCTATGCTCACCACTATAGCACCAACGCACATATTTGCAGCCTTTTCATACTTTCTCTGAGCGCCACAAGAATCAAGGCAATGTTTAGGGAAACAACACTAAATCTGCTTCAGACCATATTGAGAGAGTCGAAGAAAAGTTTGGAAAAAGGAAAAGCACTGCATTTTTCCATGTTCTTTCACTAGTATGAGAAATTCAACAACTTTCTAGGAAACATCACTTCATCTGGTTCTGACTACTTAAAAACTGTTCAAAAAAGATAGAGGTTGCGTTGGCCGGGAATCGAACCCGGGTCAACTGCTTGGAAGGCAGCTATGCTCACCACTATACCACCAACGCACATATTTGCAGCCTTTTCATACTTTCTCTGAGCGCCACAAGAATCAAGGCAATGTTTAGGGAAACAACACTAAATCTGCTTCAGACCATATTGAGAGAGTCGAAGAAAAGTTTGGAAAAAGGAAAAGCACTGCATTTTTCCATGTTCTTTCACTAGTATGAGAAATTCAACAACTTTCTAGGAAACATCACTTCATCTGGTTCTACATAAAAACTGTTCAAAAACACTAGAAGTTGCGATAGCCGGGAATCGAACCCGGGTCAACTGCTTGGAAGGCAGCTATGCTCACCACTATAGCACCAACGCACATATTTGCAGCCTTTTCATACTTTCTCTGAGCGCCACAAGAATCAAGGCAATGTTTAGGGAAACAACACTAAATCTGCTTCAGACCATATTGAGAGAGTCGAAGAAAAGTTTGGAAAAAGGAAAAGCGCTGCATTTTTGCATGTTCTTTCACTAGTATGAGAAATTCAAAAACTTTCTAGGAAACATCACTTCATCTGGTTCTGACTACTTAAAAACTGTTCAAAAAAGATAGAGGTTGCGTTGGCCGGGAATCGAACCCGGGTCAACTGCTTGGAAGGCAGCTATGCTCACCACTATACCACCAACGCACATATTTGCAGCGTTTTCATACTTTCTCTGAGCGCCACAAGAATCAAGGCAATGTTTAGGGAAACAACACTAAATCTGCTTCAGACCATATTGAGAGAGTCGAAGAAAAGTTTGGAAAAAGAAAAAGCGCTGCATTTTTGTATGTTCTTTCACTAGTATGAGAAATTCAACAACTTTCTAGGAAACATCACTTCATCTGGTTCTACATAAAAACTGTTCAAAAACACTAGAAGTTGCGTTGGCCGGGAATCGAACCCGGGTCAACTGCTTGGAAGGCAGCTATGCTCACCACTATACCACCAACGCACATATTTGCAGCGTTTTCATACTTTCTCTGAGCGCCACAAGAATCAAGGCAATGTTTAGGGAAACAACACTAAATCTGCTTCAGACCATATTGAGAGAGTCGAAGAAAAGTTTGGAAAAAGAAAAAGCGCTGCATTTTTGTATGTTCTTTCACTAGTATGAGAAATTCAAAAACTTTCTAGGAAACATCACTTCATCTGGTTCTGACTACTTAAAAACTGTTCAAAAAAGATAGAGGTTGCATTGGCCGGGAATCGAACCCGGGTCAACTGCTTGGAAGGCAGCTATGCTCACCACTATACCACCAACGCACATATTTGCAGCCTTTTCATACTTTCTCTGAGCGCCACAAGAATCAAGGCAATGTTTAGGGAAACAACACTAAATCTGCTTCAGACCATATTGAGAGAGTCGAAGAAAAGTTTGGAAAAAGGAAAAGCACTGCATTTTTCCATGTTCTTTCACTAGTATGAGAAATTCAACAACTTTCTAGGAAACATCACTTCATCTGGTTCTACATAAAAACTGTTCAAAAACACTAGAAGTTGCGATAGCCGGGAATCGAACCCGGGTCAACTGCTTGGAAGGCAGCTATGCTCACCACTATAGCACCAACGCACATATTTGCAGCCTTTTCATACTTTCTCTGAGCGCCACAAGAATCAAGGCAATGTTTAGGGAAACAACACTAAATCTGCTTCAGACCATATTGAGAGAGTCGAAGAAAAGTTTGGAAAAAGGAAAAGCGCTGCATTTTTGCATGTTCTTTCACTAGTATGAGAAATTCAAAAACTTTCTAGGAAACATCACTTCATCTGGTTCTGACTACTTAAAAACTGTTCAAAAAAGATAGAGGTTGCGTTGGCCGGGAATCGAACCCGGGTCAACTGCTTGGAAGGCAGCTATGCTCACCACTATACCACCAACGCACATATTTGCAGCCTTTTCATACTTTCTCTGAGCGCCACAAGAATCAAGGCAATGTTTAGGGAAACAACACTAAATCTGCTTCAGACCATATTGAGAGAGTCGAAGAAAAGTTTGGAAAAAGGAAAAGCACTGCATTTTTCCATGTTCTTTCACTAGTATGAGAAATTCAACAACTTTCTAGGAAACATCACTTCATCTGGTTCTACATAAAAACTGTTCAAAAACACTAGAAGTTGCGATGGCCGGGAATCGAACCCGGGTCAACTGCTTGGAAGGCAGCTATGCTCACCACTATACCACCAACGCACATATTTGCAGCCTTTTCATACTTTCTCTGAGCGCCACAAGAATCAAGGCAATGTTTAGGGAAACAACACTAAATCTGCTTCAGACCATATTGAGAGAGTCGAAGAAAAGTTTGGAAAAAGGAAAAGCGCTGCATTTTTGCATGTTCTTTCACTAGTATGAGAAATTCAAAAACTTTCTAGGAAACATCACTTCATCTGGTTCTACATAAAAACTGTTCAAAAAAGATAGAGGTTGCGTTGGCCGGGAATCGAACCCGAGTCAACTGCTTGGAAGGCAGCTATGCTCTGCACTATACCACCAACGCAAATATTTGCAGCCTTTTCATACTTTCTCTGAGCGCCACAAGAATCAAGGCAATGTTTAGGGAAACAACACTAAATCTGCTTCAGAACATATTGAGAGAGTCGAAGAAAAGTTTGGAAAAAGGAAAAGCGCTGCATTTTTGCATGTTCCTTTACTAGTATGAGAAATTCAACAACTTTCTAGGAAACATCACTTCATCTGGTTCTACATAAAAACTGTTCAAAAACACTAGAAGTTGCGTTGGCCGGGCATCGAACCCGGGTCAACTGCTTGGAAGGCAGCTATGCTCACCACTATACCACCAATGCACATATTTGCAGCCTTTTCATACTTTCTCTGAGCGCCACAAGAATCAAGGCAATGTTTTGGGAAACAACACTAAATCTGCTTCAGACCATAATGAGAGAGTCGAAGAAAAGTTTGGAAAAAGGAAAAGCGCTGCATTTTTGCATGTTCCTTTACTAGTATGAGAAATTCAACAACTTTCTAGGAAACATCACTTCATCTGGTTCTGACTACTTAAAAACTGTTCAAAAAAGATAGAGTTTGCGTTGGCCGGGAATCGAACCCGGGTCAACTGCTTGGAAGGCAGCTATGCTCACCACTATACCACCAACGCACACATTTGCAGCCTTTTCATACTTTCTCTGAGCGCCACAAGAATCAAGGCAATGTTTAGGGAAACAACACTAAATCTGCTTCAGAACATATTGAGAGAGTCGAAGAAAAGTTTGGAAAAAGGAAAAGCGCTGCATTTTTGCATGTTCCTTTACTAGTATGAGAAATTCAACAACTTTCTAGGAAACATCACTTCATCTGGTTCTGACTACTTAAAAACTGTTCAAAAAAGATAGAGTTTGCGTTGGCCGGGAATCGAACCCGGGTCAACTGCTTGGAAGGCAGCTATGCCCTGCACTATACCACCAACGCACATATTTGCAGCCTTTTCATACTTTCTCTGAGCGCCACAAGAATCAAGGCAATGTTTAGGGAAACAACACTAAATCTGCTTCAGACCATATTGAGAGAGTCGAAGAAAAGTTTGGAAAAAGGAAAAGCGCTGCATTTTTGCATGTTCTTTCACTAGTATGAGAAATTCAAAAACTTTCTAGGAAACATCACTTCATCTGGTTTTGACTACTTAAAAACTGTTCAAAAAAGATAGAGGTTGCGTTGGCCGGGAATCGAACCCGAGTCAACTGCTTGGAAGGCAGCTATGCTCTGCACTATACCACCAACGCACATATTTGCAGCCTTTTCATACTTTCTCTGAGCGCCACAAGAATCATGGCAATGTTTAGGGAAACAACACTAAATCTGCTTCAGAACATATTGAGAGAGTCGAAGAAAAGTTTGGAAAAAGGTAAAGCGCTGCATTTTTGCATGTTCCTTTACTAGTATGAGAAATTCAACAACTTTCTAGGAAACATCACTTCATCTGGTTCTACATAAAAACTGTTCAAAAACACTAGAAGTTGCGTTGGCCGGGCATCGAACCCGGGTCAACTGCTTGGAAGGCAGCTATGCTCACCACTATACCACCAACGCACATATTTGCAGCCTTTTCATACTTTCTCTGAGCGCCACAAGAATCAAGGCAATGTTTTGGGAAACAACACTAAATCTGCTTCAGACCATAATGAGAGAGTCGAAGAAAAGTTTGGAAAAAGGAAAAGCGCTGCATTTTTGCATGTTCCTTTACTAGTATGAGAAATTCAACAACTTTCTAGGAAACATCACTTCATCTGGTTCTGACTACTTAAAAACTGTTCAAAAAAGATAGAGTTTGCGTTGGCCGGGAATCGAACCCGGGTCAACTGCTTGGAAGGCAGCTATGCTCTGCACTATACCACCAACGCACATATTTGCAGCCTTTTCATACTTTCTCTGAGCGCCACAAGAATCAAGGCAATGTTTAGGGAAACAACACTAAATCTGCTTCAGACCATATTGAGAGAGTCGAAGAAAAGTTTGGAAAAAGGAAAAGCGCTGCATTTTTGCATGTTCCTTTACTAGTATGAGAAATTCAACAACTTTCTAGGAAACATCACTTCATCTGGTTCTACATAAAAACTGTTCAAAAAAGATAGAGGTTGCGTTGGCCGGGAATCGAACCCGGGTCAACTGCTTGGAAGGCAGCTATGCTCTGCACTATACCACCAACGCACATATTTGCAGCCTTTTCATACTTTCTCTGAGCGCCACAAGAATCAAGGCAATGTTTAGGGAAACAACACTAAATCTGCTTCAGACCATATTGAGAGAGTCGAAGAAAAGTTTGGAAAAAGGAAAAGCGCTGCATTTTTGCATGTTCTTTCACTAGTATGAGAAATTCAAAAACTTTCTAGGAAACATCACTTCATCTGGTTTTGACTACTTAAAAACTGTTCAAAAAAGATAGAGGTTGCGTTGGCCGGGAATCGAACCCGAGTCAACTGCTTGGAAGGCAGCTATGCTCTGCACTATACCACCAACGCACATATTTGCAGCCTTTTCATACTTTCTCTGAGCGCCACAAGAATCATGGCAATGTTTAGGGAAACAACACTAAATCTGCTTCAGAACATATTGAGAGAGTCGAAGAAAAGTTTGGAAAAAGGTAAAGCGCTGCATTTTTGCATGTTCCTTTACTAGTATGAGAAATTCAAAAACTTTCTAGGAAACATCACTTCATCTGGTTCTACATAAAAACTGTTCAAAAAAGATAGAGGTTGCGTTGGCCGGGAATCGAACCCGAGTCAACTGCTTGGAAGGCAGCTATGCTCTGCACTATACCACCAACGCACATATTTGCAGCCTTTTCATACTTTCTCTGAGCGCCACAAGAATCAAGGCAATGTTTAGGGAAACAACACTAAATCTGCTTCAGAACATATTGAGAGAGTCGAAGAAAAGTTTGGAAAAAGGAAAAGCGCTGCATTTTTGCATGTTCCTTTACTAGTATGAGAAATTCAACAACTTTCTAGGAAACATCACTTCATCTGGTTCTACATAAAAACTGTTCAAAAACACTAGAAGTTGCGTTGGTCGGGCATCGAACCCGGGTCAACTGCTTGGAAGGCAGCTATGCTCACCACTATACCACCAACGCACATATTTGCAGCCTTTTCATACTTTCTCTGAGCGCCACAAGAATCAAGGCAATGTTTTGGGAAACAACACTAAATCTGCTTCAGACCATAATGAGAGAGTCGAAGAAAAGTTTGGAAAAAGGAAAAGCGCTGCATTTTTGCATGTTCCTTTACTAGTATGAGAAATTCAACAACTTTCTAGGAAACATCACTTCATCTGGTTCTGACTACTTAAAAACTGTTCAAAAAAGATAGAGTTTGCGTTGGCCGGGAATCGAACCCGGGTCAACTGCTTGGAAGGCAGCTATGCTCTGCACTATACCACCAACGCACATATTTGCAGCCTTTTCATACTTTCTCTGAGCGCCACAAGAATCAAGGCAATGTTTAGGGAAACAACACTAAATCTGCTTCAGACCATATTGAGAGAGTCGAAGAAAAGTTTGGAAAAAGGAAAAGCGCTGCATTTTTGCATGTTCTTTCACTAGTATGAGAAATTCAAAAACTTTCTAGGAAACATCACTTCATCTGGTTCTACATAAAAACTGTTAAAAAAAAAGTTGCGTTGGCCGGGAATCGAACCCGGGTCAACTGCTTGGAAGGCAGCTATGCTCACCACTATACCAAAAACGCAAATATTTGCAGCCTTTTCATACTTTCTCTGAGCGCCACAAGAATCAAGGCAATGTTTAGGGAAACAACACTAAATCTGCTTCAGACCATATTGAGAGAGTCGAAGAAAAGTTTGGAAAAAGGAAAAGCGCTGCATTTTTGCATGTTCTTTCACTAGTATGAGAAATTCAACAACTTTCTAGGAAACATCACTTCATCTGGTTCTGACTACTTAAAAACTGTTCAAAAAAGATAGAGGTTGTGTTGGCCGGGCATCGAACCCGGGTCAACTGCTTGGAAGGCAGCTATGCTCACCACTATACCACCAACGCACATATTTGCAGCCTTTTCATACTTTCTCTGAGCGCCACAAGAATCAAGGCAATGTTTAGGGAAACAACACTAAATCTGCTTCAGACCATATTGAGAGAGTCGAAGAAAAGTTTGGAAAAAGGAAAAGCGCTGCATTTTTGCATGTTCTTTCACTAGTATGAGAAATTCAACAACTTTCTAGGAAACATCACTTCATCTGGTTCTACATAAAAACTGTTCAAAAACACTAGAAGTTGCGTTGGCCGGGAATCAAACCCGGGTCACCTGCTTGGAAGGCAGCTATGCTCACCACTATACCACCAACGCACATATTTGCAGCCTTTTCATACTTTCTCTGAGCGCCACAAGAATCAAGGCAATGTTTAGGGAAACAACACTAAATCTGCTTCAGACCATATTGAGAGAGTCGAAGAAAAGTTTGGAAAAAGGAAAAGCTCTGCATTTTTGCATGTTCCTTCACTAGTATGAGAAATTCAACAACTTTCTAGGAAACATCACTTCATCTGGTTCTACATAAAAACTGTTCAAAAACACTAGAAGTTGCGTTGGCCAGGAATCGAACACGGGTCAACTGCTTGGAAGGCAGCTATGCTCACCACTATACCACCAACGGACATATTTGCAGCCTTTTCATACTTTCTCTGAGCGCCACAAGAATCAAGGCAATGTTTAGGGAAACAACACTAAATCTGCTTCAGAACATATTGAGAGAGTCGAAGAAAAGTTTGGAAAAAGGAAAAGCGCTGCATTTTTGCATGTTCCTTCACTAGTATGAGAAATTCAAAAACTTTCTAGGAAACATCACTTCATCTGGTTCTGACTACTTAAAAACTGTTCAAAAAAGATAGAGGTTGCGTTGGCCGGGAATCGAACCCGGGTCAACTGCTTGGAAGGCAGCTATGCTCACCACTATACCACCAACGCACATATTTGCAGCCTTTTCATACTTTCTCTGAGCGCCACAAGAATCAAGGCAATGTTTAGGGAAACAACACTAAATCTGCTTCAGACCATATTGAGAGAGTCGAAGAAAAGTTTGGAAAAAGGAAAAGCGCTGCATTTTTGCATGTTCTTTCACTAGTATGAGAAATTCAAAAACTTTCTAGGAAACATAACTTCATCTGGTTCTGACTACTTAAAAACTGTTCAAAAAAGAAAGAGGTTGCGTTGGCCGGGAATCGAACCCGGGTCAACTGCTTGGAAAGCAGCTATGCTCACCACTATACCACCAACGCACATATTTGCAGCCTTTTCATACTTTCTCTGAGCGCCACAAGAATCAAGGCAATGTTTAGGGAAACAACACTAAATCTGCTTCAGAACATATTGAGAGAGTCGAAGAAAAGTTTGGAAAAAGGAAAAGCGCAGCATTTTTGCATGTTCCTTCACTAGTATGAGAAATTCAAAAACTTTCTAGGAAACATCACTTCATCTGGTTCTGACTACTTAAAAACTGTTCATAAAAGAAAGAGGTTGCGTTGGCCGGGAATCGAACCCGGGTCAACTGCTTGGAAGGCAGCTATGCTCACCACTATACCACCAACGCACATATTTGCAGCCTTTTCATACTTTCTCTGAGCGCCGCAAGAATCAAGGCAATGTTTAGGGAAACAACACTAAATCTGCTTCAGACCATATTGAGAGAGTCGAAGAAAAGTTTGGAAAAAGGAAAAGCACTACATTTTTCCATGTTCTTTCACTAGTATGAGAAATTCAACAACTTTCTAGGAAACATCACTTCATCTGGTTCTACATAAAAACTGTTCAAAAAAGATAGAGGTTGCGTTGGCCGGGAATCGAACCCGGGTCAACTGCTTGGAAGGCAGCTATGCTCACCACTATACCACCAACGCACATATTTGCAGCCTTTTTATACTTTCTCTGAGCGCCGCAAGAATCAAGGCAATGTTTAGGGAAACAACACTAAATCTGCTTCAGAACATATTGAGAGAGTCGAAGAAAAGTTTGGAAAAAGGAAAAGCGCTGCATTTTTGCATGTTCCTTCACTAGTATGAGAAATTCAAAAACTTTCTAGGAAACATCACTTCATCTGGTTCTGACTACTTAAAAACTGTTCAAAAAAGATAGAGGTTGCGTTGGCCGGGAATCGAACCCGGGTCAACTGCTTGGAAGGCAGCTATGCTCACCACTATACCACCAACGCACATATTTGCAGCCTTTTCATACTTTCTCTGAGCGCCACAAGAATCAAGGCAATGTTTAGGGAAACAACACTAAATCTGCTTCAGACCATATTGAGAGAGTCGAAGAAAAGTTTGGAAAAAGGAAAAGCACTGCATTTTTCCATGTTCTTTCACTAGTATGAGAAATTCAACAACTTTCTAGGAAACATCACTTCATCTGGTTCTACATAAAAACTGTTCAAAAACACTAGAAGTTGCGTTGGCCGGGAATCGAACCCGGGTCAACTGCTTGGAAGGCAGCTATGCTCACCACTATACCACCAACGCACATATTTGCAGCGTTTTCATACTTTCTCTGAGCGCCACAAAAATCAAGGCAATGTTTAGGGAAACAACACTAAATCTGCTTCAGACCATGTTGAGAGAGTTGAAGAAAAGTTTGGAAAAAGGAAAAGCGCTGCATTTTTGCATGTTCTTTCACTAGTATGAGAAATTCAAAAACTTTCTAGGAAACATCACTTCATCTGGTTCTGACTACTTAAAAACTGTTCAAAAAAGATAGAGGTTGCGTTGGCCGGGAATCGAACCCGGGTCAACTGCTTGGAAGGCAGCTATGCTCACCACTATACCACCAACGCACATATTTGCAGCCTTTTCATACTTTCTCTGAGCGCCACAAGAATCAAGGCAATGTTTAGGGAAACAACACTAAATCTGCTTCAGACCATATTGAGAGAGTCGAAGAAAAGTTTGGAAAAAGGAAAAGCGCTGCATTTTTGCATGTTCTTTCACTAGTATGAGAAATTCAAAAACTTTCTAGGAAACATCACTTCATCTGGTTCTACATAAAAACTGTTCAAAAACACTAGAAGTTGAGTTGGCCGGGAATCGAACCCGGATCAACTGCTTGGAAGGCAGCTATGCTCACCACTATACCACCAACGCACATATTTGCAGCCTTTTCATACTTTCTCTGAGCGCCACAAAAATCAAGGCAATGTTTAGGGAAACAACACTAAATCTGCTTCAGACCATATTGAGAGAGTCGAAGAAAAGTTTGGAAAAAGGAAAAGCGCTGCATTTTTGCATGTTCTTTCACTAGTATGAGAAATTCAAAAACTTTCTAGGAAACATCACTTCATCTGGTTCTGACAACTTAAAAACTGTTCAAAAAAGATAGAGGTTGCGTTGGCCGGGAATCGAACCCGGGTCAACTGCTTGGAAGGCAGCTATGCTCACCACTATACCACCAACGCACATATTTGCAGCCTTTTCATACTTTCTCTGAGCGCCACAAGAATCAAGGCAATGTTTAGGGAAACAACACTAAATCTGCTTCAGACCATATTGAGAGAGTTGAAGAAAAGTTTGGAAAAAGGAAAAGCGCTGCATTTTTGCATGTTCTTTCACTAGTATGAGAAATTCAAAAACTTTCTAGGAAACATCACTTCATCTGGTTCTGACTACTTAAAAACTGTTCAAAAACGATAGAGGTTGGGTTGGCCGGGAATCGAACCCGGGTCAACTGCTTGGAAGGCAGCTATGCTCACCACTATACCACCAACGCACATATTTGCAGCCTTTTCATACTTTCTCTGAGCGCCACAAGAATCAAGGCAATGTTTAGGGAAACAACACTAAATCTGCTTCAGACCATATTGAGAGAGTCGAAGAAAAGTTTGGAAAAAGGAAAAGCACTGCATTTTTCCATGTTCTTTCACTAGTATGAGAAATTCAACAACTTTCTAGGAAACATCACTTCATCTGGTTCTACATAAAAACTGTTCAAAAACACTAGAAGTTGCGATGGCCGGGAATCGAACCCGGGTCAACTGCTTGGAAGGCAGCTATGCTCACCACTATACCACCAACGCACATATTTGCAGCTTTTTCATACTTTCTCTGAGCGCCACAAGAATCAAGGCAATGTTTAGGGAAACAACACTAAATCTGCTTCAGAACATATTGAGAGAGTCGAAGAAAAGTTTGGAAAAAGGAAAAGCGCTGCATTTTTGCATGTTCTTTCACTAGTATGAGAAATTCAAAAACTTTCTAGGAAACATCACTTCATCTGGTTCTGACAACTTAAAAACGATAGAGGTTGCGTTGGCCGGGAATCGAACCCGGGTCAACTGCTTGGAAGGCAGCTATGCTCACCACTATACCACCAACGCACATATTTGCAGCCTTTTCATACTTTCTCTGAGCGCCACAAGAATCAAGGCAATGTTTAGGGAAACAACACTAAATCTGCTTCAGACCATATTGAGAGAGTCGAAGAAAAGTTTGGAAAAAGGAAAAGCACTGCATTTTTCCATGTTCTTTCACTAGTATGAGAAATTCAACAACTTTCTAGGAAACATCACTTCATCTGGTTCTACATAAAAACTGTTCAAAAACACTAGAAGTTGCGTTGGCCGGGAATCGAACCCGGGTCAACTGCTTGGAAGGCAGCTATGCTCACCACTATACCACCAACGCACATATTTGCAGCGTTTTCATACTTTCTCTGAGCGCCACAAGAATCAAGGCAATGTTTAGGGAAACAACACTAAATCTGCTTCAGACCATATTGAGAGAGTCGAAGAAAAGTTTGGAAAAAGAAAAAGCGCTGCATTTTTGCATGTTCTTTCACTAGTATGAGAAATTCAAAAACTTTCTAGGAAACATCACTTCATCTGGTTCTGACTACTTAAAAACTGTTCAAAAAAGAAAGAGGTTGCGTTGGCCGGGAATCGAACCCGGGTCAACTGCTTGGAAGGCAGCTATGCTCACCACTTTACCACCAACGCACATATTCACAGCCTTTTCATACTTTCTCTGAGTGCCGCAAGAATCAAGGCAATGTTTAGAGATACAACACTAAATCTGCTTCAGACCATATTGAGAGAGTCGAAGAAAAGTTTGGAAAAAGGAAAAGCGCTGCATTTTTGCATGTTCTTTCACTAGTATGAGAAATTCAAAAACTTTCTAGGAAACATCACTTCATCTGGTTCTGACTACTTAAAAACTGTTCAAAAAAGATAGAGGTTGCGTTGGCCGGGAATCGAACCCGGGTCAACTGCTTGGAAGGCAGCTGTGCTCACCACTATACCACCAACGCACATATTTGCAGCCTTTTCATACTTTCTCTGAGCGCCACAAGAATCAAGGCAATGTTTAGGGAAACAACACTAAATCTGCTTCAGACCAAATTGAGAGAGTCGAAGAAAAGTTTGGAAAAAGGAAAAGCGCTGCATTTTTGCATGTTCTTTCACTAGTATGAGAAATTCAAAAACTTTCTAGGAAACATCACTTCATCTGGTTCTGACTACTTAAAAACTGTTCAAAAAAGATAGAGGTTGCGTTGGCCGAAATCAAACACGGGTCAACTGCTTGGAAGGCAGCTATGCTCACCACTATACCACCAACGCACATATTTGCAGCCTTTTCATACTTTCTCTGAGCGCCGCAAGAATCAAGGCAATGTTTAGGGAAACAACACTAAATCTGCTTCAGACCATATTGAGAGAGTCGAAGAAAAGTTTGGAAAAAGGAAAAGCACTGCATTTTTCCATGTTCTTTCACTAGTATGAGAAATTCAACAACTTTCTAGGAAACATCACTTCATCTGGTTCTACATAAAAACTGTTAAAAAAAAAGTTGCGTTGGCCGGGAATCGAACCCGGGTCAACTGCTTGGAAGGCAGCTATGCTCACCACTATACCAAAAACGCAAATATTTGCAGCCTTTTCATACTTTCTCTGAGCGCCACAAGAATCAAGGCAATGTTTAGGGAAACAACACTAAATCTGCTTCAGACCATATTGAGAGAGTCGAAGAAAAGTTTGGAAAAAGGAAAAGCGCTGCATTTTTGCATGTTCTTTCACTAGTATGAGAAATTCAACAACTTTCTAGGAAACATCACTTCATCTGGTTCTGACTACTTAAAAACTGTTCAAAAAAGATAGAGGTTGTGTTGGCCGGGCATCGAACCCGGGTCAACTGCTTGGAAGGCAGCTATGCTCACCACTATACCACCAACGCACATATTTGCAGCCTTTTCATACTTTCTCTGAGCGCCACAAGAATCAAGGCAATGTTTAGGGAAACAACACTAAATCTGCTTCAGACCATATTGAGAGAGTCGAAGAAAAGTTTGGAAAAAGGAAAAGCTCTGCATTTTTGCATGTTCCTTCACTAGTATGAGAAATTCAACAACTTTCTAGGAAACATCACTTCATCTGGTTCTACATAAAAACTGTTCAAAAACACTAGAAGTTGCGTTGGCCAGGAATCGAACACGGGTCAACTGCTTGGAAGGCAGCTATGCTCACCACTATACCACCAACGGACATATTTGCAGCCTTTTCATACTTTCTCTGAGCGCCACAAGAATCAAGGCAATGTTTAGGGAAACAACACTAAATCTGCTTCAGAACATATTGAGAGAGTCGAAGAAAAGTTTGGAAAAAGGAAAAGCGCTGCATTTTTGCATGTTCCTTCACTAGTATGAGAAATTCAAAAACTTTCTAGGAAACATCACTTCATCTGGTTCTGACTACTTAAAAACTGTTCAAAAAAGATAGAGGTTGCGTTGGCCGGGAATCGAACCCGGGTCAACTGCTTGGAAGGCAGCTATGCTCACCACTATACCACCAACGCACATATTTGCAGCCTTTTCATACTTTCTCTGAGCGCCACAAGAATCAAGGCAATGTTTAGGGAAACAACACTAAATCTGCTTCAGACCATATTGAGAGAGTCGAAGAAAAGTTTGGAAAAAGGAAAAGCGCTGCATTTTTGCATGTTCTTTCACTAGTATGAGAAATTCAAAAACTTTCTAGGAAACATAACTTCATCTGGTTCTGACTACTTAAAAACTGTTCAAAAAAGAAAGAGGTTGCGTTGGCCGGGAATCGAACCCGGGTCAACTGCTTGGAAAGCAGCTATGCTCACCACTATACCACCAACGCACATATTTGCAGCCTTTTCATACTTTCTCTGAGCGCCACAAGAATCAAGGCAATGTTTAGGGAAACAACACTAAATCTGCTTCAGAACATATTGAGAGAGTCGAAGAAAAGTTTGGAAAAAGGAAAAGCGCAGCATTTTTGCATGTTCCTTCACTATTATGAGAAATTCAAAAACTTTCTAGGAAACATCACTTCATCTGGTTCTGACTACTTAAAAACTGTTCAAAAAAAAAAGAGGTTGCGTTGGCCGGGAATCGAACCCGGGTCAACTGCTTGGAAGGCAGCTATGCTCACCACTATACCACCAACGCACATATTTGCAGCCTTTTCATACTTTCTCTGAGCGCCGCAAGAATCAAGGCAATGTTTAGGGAAACAACACTAAATCTGCTTCAGACCATATTGAGAGAGTCGAAGAAAAGTTTGGAAAAAGGAAAAGCACTACATTTTTCCATGTTCTTTCACTAGTATGAGAAATTCAACAACTTTCTAGGAAACATCACTTCATCTGGTTCTACATAAAAACTGTTCAAAAAAGATAGAGGTTGCGTTGGCCGGGAATCGAACCCGGGTCAACTGCTTGGAAGGCAGCTATGCTCACCACTATACCACCAACGCACATATTTGCAGCCTTTTTATACTTTCTCTGAGCGCCGCAAGAATCAAGGCAATGTTTAGGGAAACAACACTAAATCTGCTTCAGAACATATTGAGAGAGTCGAAGAAAAGTTTGGAAAAAGGAAAAGCGCTGCATTTTTGCATGTTCCTTCACTAGTATGAGAAATTCAAAAACTTTCTAGGAAACATCACTTCATCTGGTTCTGACTACTTAAAAACTGTTCAAAAAAGATAGAGGTTGCGTTGGCCGGGAATCGAACCCGGGTCAACTGCTTGGAAGGCAGCTATGCTCACCACTATACCACCAACGCACATATTTGCAGCCTTTTCATACTTTCTCTGAGCGCCACAAGAATCAAGGCAATGTTTAGGGAAACAACACTAAATCTGCTTCAGACCATATTGAGAGAGTCGAAGAAAAGTTTGGAAAAAGGAAAAGCACTGCATTTTTCCATGTTCTTTCACTAGTATGAGAAATTCAACAACTTTCTAGGAAACATCACTTCATCTGGTTCTACATAAAAACTGTTCAAAAACACTAGAAGTTGCGTTGGCCGGGAATCGAACCCGGGTCAACTGCTTGGAAGGCAGCTATGCTCACCACTATACCACCAACGCACATATTTGCAGCGTTTTCATACTTTCTCTGAGCGCCACAAAAATCAAGGCAATGTTTAGGGAAACAACACTAAATCTGCTTCAGACCATGTTGAGAGAGTTGAAGAAAAGTTTGGAAAAAGGAAAAGCGCTGCATTTTTGCATGTTCTTTCACTAGTATGAGAAATTCAAAAACTTTCTAGGAAACATCACTTCATCTGGTTCTGACTACTTAAAAACTGTTCAAAAAAGATAGAGGTTGCGTTGGTCGGGAATCGAACCCGGGTCAACTGCTTGGAAGGCAGCTATGCTCACCACTATACCACCAACGCACATATTTGCAGCCTTTTCATACTTTCTCTGAGCGCCACAAGAATCAAGGCAATGTTTAGGGAAACAACACTAAATCTGCTTCAGACCATATTGAGAGAGTCGAAGAAAAGTTTGGAAAAAGGAAAAGCGCTGCATTTTTGCATGTTCTTTCACTAGTATGAGAAATTCAAAAACTTTCTAGGAAACATCACTTCATCTGGTTCTACATAAAAACTGTTCAAAAACACTAGAAGTTGAGTTGGCCGGGAATCGAACCCGGATCAACTGCTTGGAAGGCAGCTATGCTCACCACTATACCACCAACGCACATATTTGCAGCCTTTTCATACTTTCTCTGAGCGCCACAAAAATCAAGGCAATGTTTAGGGAAACAACACTAAATCTGCTTCAGACCATATTGAGAGAGTCGAAGAAAAGTTTGGAAAAAGGAAAAGCGCTGCATTTTTGCATGTTCTTTCACTAGTATGAGAAATTCAAAAACTTTCTAGGAAACATCACTTCATCTGGTTCTGACAACTTAAAAACTGTTCAAAAAAGATAGAGGTTGCGTTGGCCGGGAATCGAACCTGGGTCAACTGCTTGGAAGGCAGCTATGCTCACCACTATACCACCAACGCACATATTTGCAGCCTTTTCATACTTTCTCTGAGCGCCACAAGAATCAAGGCAATGTTTAGGGAAACAACACTAAATCTGCTTCAGACCATATTGAGAGAGTTGAAGAAAAGTTTGGAAAAAGGAAAAGCGCTGCATTTTTGCATGTTCTTTCACTAGTATGAGAAATTCAAAAACTTTCTAGGAAACATCACTTCATCTGGTTCTGACTACTTAAAAACTGTTCAAAAACGATAGAGGTTGCGTTGGCCGGGAATCGAACCCGGGTCAACTGCTTGGAAGGCAGCTATGCTCACCACTATACCACCAACGCACATATTTGCAGCCTTTTCATACTTTCTCTGAGCGCCACAAGAATCAAGGCAATGTTTAGGGAAACAACACTAAATCTGCTTCAGACCATATTGAGAGAGTCGAAGAAAAGTTTGGAAAAAGGAAAAGCGCTGCATTTTTGCATGTTCTTTCACTAGTATGAGAAATTCAAAAACTTTCTAGGAAACATCACTTCATCTGGTTCTGACAACTTAAAAACGATAGAGGTTGCGTTGGCCGGGAATCGAACCCGGGTCAACTGCTTGGAAGGCAGCTATGCTCACCACTATACCACCAACGCACATATTTGCAGCCTTTTCATACTTTCTCTGAGCGCCACAAGAATCAAGGCAATGTTTAGGGAAACAACACTAAATCTGCTTCAGACCATATTGAGAGAGTCGAAGAAAAGTTTGGAAAAAGGAAAAGCACTGCATTTTTCCATGTTCTTTCACTAGTATGAGAAATTCAACAACTTTCTAGGAAACATCACTTCATCTGGTTCTACATAAAAACTGTTCAAAAACACTAGAAGTTGCGTTGGCCGGGAATCGAACCCGGGTCAACTGCTTGGAAGGCAGCTATGCTCACCACTATACCACCAACGCACATATTTGCAGCCTTTTCATACTTTCTCTGAGCGCCACAAGAATCAAGGCAATGTTTAGGGAAACAACACTAAATCTGCTTCAGACCATATTGAGAGAGTCGAAGAAAAGTTTGGAAAAAGGAAAAGCGCTGCATTTTTGCATGTTCTTTCACTAGTATGAGAAATTCAAAAACTTTCTAGGAAACATAACTTCATCTGGTTCTGACTACTTAAAAACTGTTCAAAAAAGAAAGAGGTTGCGTTGGCCGGGAATCGAACCCGGGTCAACTGCTTGGAAAGCAGCTATGCTCACCACTATACCACCAACGCACATATTTGCAGCCTTTTCATACTTTCTCTGAGCGCCACAAGAATCAAGGCAATGTTTAGGGAAACAACACTAAATCTGCTTCAGAACATATTGAGAGAGTCGAAGAAAAGTTTGGAAAAAGGAAAAGCGCAGCATTTTTGCATGTTCCTTCACTAGTATGAGAAATTCAAAAACTTTCTAGGAAACATCACTTCATCTGGTTCTGACTACTTAAAAACTGTTCAAAAAAGAAAGAGGTTGCGTTGGCCGGGAATCGAACCCGGGTCAACTGTTTGGAAAGCAGCTATGCTCACCACTATACCACCAACGCACATATTTGCAGCCTTTTCATACTTTCTCTGAGCGCCGCAAGAATCAAGGCAATGTTTAGGGAAACAACACTAAATCTGCTTCAGACCATATTGAGAGAGTCGAAGAAAAGTTTGGAAAAAGGAAAAGCACTACATTTTTCCATGTTCTTTCACTAGTATGAGAAATTCAACAACTTTCTAGGAAACATCACTTCATCTGGTTCTACATAAAAACTGTTCAAAAAAGATAGAGGTTGCGTTGGCCGGGAATCGAACCCGGGTCAACTGCTTGGAAGGCAGCTATGCTCACCACTATACCACCAACGCACATATTTGCAGCCTTTTTATACTTTCTCTGAGCGCCGCAAGAATCAAGGCAATGTTTAGGGAAACAACACTAAATCTGCTTCAGAACATATTGAGAGAGTCGAAGAAAAGTTTGGAAAAAGGAAAAGCGCTGCATTTTTGCATGTTCCTTCACTAGTATGAGAAATTCAAAAACTTTCTAGGAAACATCACTTCATCTGGTTCTGACTACTTAAAAACTGTTCAAAAAAGATAGAGGTTGCGTTGGCCGGGAATCGAACACGGGTCAACTGCTTGGAAGGCAGCTATGCTCACCACTATACCACCAACGCACATATTTGCAGCCTTTTCATACTTTCTCTGAGCGCCACAAGAATCAAGGCAATGTTTAGGGAAACAACACTAAATCTGCTTCAGACCATATTGAGAGAGTCGAAGAAAAGTTTGGAAAAAGGAAAAGCACTGCATTTTTCCATGTTCTTTCACTAGTATGAGAAATTCAACAACTTTCTAGGAAACATCACTTCATCTGGTTCTACATAAAAACTGTTCAAAAACACTAGAAGTTGCGTTGGCCGGGAATCGAACCCGGGTCAACTGCTTGGAAGGCAGCTATGCTCACCACTATACCACCAACGCACATATTTGCAGCGTTTTCATACTTTCTCTGAGCGCCACAAAAATCAAGGCAATGTTTAGGGAAACAACACTAAATCTGCTTCAGACCATGTTGAGAGAGTTGAAGAAAAGTTTGGAAAAAGGAAAAGCGCTGCATTTTTGCATGTTCTTTCACTAGTATGAGAAATTCAAAAACTTTCTAGGAAACATCACTTCATCTGGTTCTGACTACTTAAAAACTGTTCAAAAAAGATAGAGGTTGCGTTGGTCGGGAATCGAACCCGGGTCAACTGCTTGGAAGGCAGCTATGCTCACCACTATACCACCAACGCACATATTTGCAGCCTTTTCATACTTTCTCTGAGCGCCACAAGAATCAAGGCAATGTTTAGGGAAACAACACTAAATCTGCTTCAGACCATATTGAGAGAGTCGAAGAAAAGTTTGGAAAAAGGAAAAGCGCTGCATTTTTGCATGTTCCTTTACTAGTATGAGAAATTCAAAAACTTTCTAGGAAACATCACTTCATCTGGTTCTACATAAAAACTGTTCAAAAACACTAGAAGTTGAGTTGGCCGGGAATCGAACCCGGATCAACTGCTTGGAAGGCAGCTATGCTCACCACTATACCACCAACGCACATATTTGCAGCCTTTTCATACTTTCTCTGAGCGCCACAAAAATCAAGGCAATGTTTAGGGAAACAACACTAAATCTGCTTCAGACCATATTGAGAGAGTCGAAGAAAAGTTTGGAAAAAGGAAAAGCGCTGCATTTTTGCATGTTCTTTCACTAGTATGAGAAATTCAAAAACTTTCTAGGAAACATCACTTCATCTGGTTCTGACAACTTAAAAACTGTTCAAAAAAGATAGAGGTTGCGTTGGCCGGGAATCGAACCCGGGTCAACTGCTTGGAAGGCAGCTATGCTCACCACTATACCACCAACGCACATATTTGCAGCCTTTTCATACTTTCTCTGAGCGCCACAAGAATCAAGGCAATGTTTAGGGAAACAACACTAAATCTGCTTCAGACCATATTGAGAGAGTTGAAGAAAAGTTTGGAAAAAGGAAAAGCGCTGCATTTTTGCATGTTCTTTCACTAGTATGAGAAATTCAAAAACTTTCTAGGAAACATCACTTCATCTGGTTCTGACTACTTAAAAACTGTTCAAAAACGATAGAGGTTGCGTTGGCCGGGAATCGAACCCGGGCCAACTGCTTGGAAGGCAGCTATGCTCACCACTATACCACCAACGCACATATTTGCAGCCTTTTCATACTTTCTCTGAGCGCCACAAGAATCAAGGCAATGTTTAGGGAAACAACACTAAATCTGCTTCAGACCATATTGAGAGAGTCGAAGAAAAGTTTGGAAAAAGGAAAAGCACTGCATTTTTCCATGTTCTTTCACTAGTATGAGAAATTCAACAACTTTCTAGGAAACATCACTTCATCTGGTTCTACATAAAAACTGTTCAAAAACACTAGAAGTTGCGATGGCCGGGAATCGAACCCGGGTCAACTGCTTGGAAGGCAGCTATGCTCACCACTATACCACCAACGCACATATTTGCAGCCTTTTCATACTTTCTCTGAGCGCCACAAGAATCAAGGCAATGTTTAGGGAAACAACACTAAATCTGCTTCAGAACATATTGAGAGAGTCGAAGAAAAGTTTGGAAAAAGGAAAAGCGCAGCATTTTTGCATGTTCCTTCACTAGTATGAGAAATTCAAAAACTTTCTAGGAAACATCACTTCATCTGGTTCTGACTACTTAAAAACTGTTCAAAAAAGAAAGAGGTTGCGTTGGCCGGGAATCGAACCCGGGTCAACTGCTTGGAAAGCAGCTATGCTCACCACTATACCACCAACGCACATATTTGCAGCCTTTTCATACTTTCTCTGAGCGCCGCAAGAATCAAGGCAATGTTTAGGGAAACAACACTAAATCTGCTTCAGACCATATTGAGAGAGTCGAAGAAAAGTTTGGAAAAAGGAAAAGCACTACATTTTTCCATGTTCTTTCACTAGTATGAGAAATTCAACAACTTTCTAGGAAACATCACTTCATCTGGTTCTACATAAAAACTGTTCAAAAAAGATAGAGGTTGCGTTGGCCGGGAATCGAACCCGGGTCAACTGCTTGGAAGGCAGCTATGCTCACCACTATACCACCAACGCACATATTTGCAGCCTTTTTATACTTTCTCTGAGCGCCGCAAGAATCAAGGCAATGTTTAGGGAAACAACACTAAATCTGCTTCAGAACATATTGAGAGAGTCGAAGAAAAGTTTGGAAAAAGGAAAAGCGCTGCATTTTTGCATGTTCCTTCACTAGTATGAGAAATTCAAAAACTTTCTAGGAAACATCACTTCATCTGGTTCTGACTACTTAAAAACTGTTCAAAAAAGATAGAGGTTGCGTTGGCCGGGAATCGAACCCGGGTCAACTGCTTGGAAGGCAGCTATGCTCACCACTATACCACCAACGCACATATTTGCAGCCTTTTCATACTTTCTCTGAGCGCCACAAGAATCAAGGCAATGTTTAGGGAAACAACACTAAATCTGCTTCAGACCATATTGAGAGAGTCGAAGAAAAGTTTGGAAAAAGGAAAAGCACTGCATTTTTCCATGTTCTTTCACTAGTATGAGAAATTCAACAACTTTCTAGGAAACATCACTTCATCTGGTTCTACATAAAAACTGTTCAAAAACACTAGAAGTTGCGTTGGCCGGGAATCGAACCCGGGTCAACTGCTTGGAAGGCAGCTATGCTCACCACTATACCACCAACGCACATATTTGCAGCGTTTTCATACTTTCTCTGAGCGCCACAAAAATCAAGGCAATGTTTAGGGAAACAACACTAAATCTGCTTCAGACCATGTTGAGAGAGTTGAAGAAAAGTTTGGAAAAAGGAAAAGCGCTGCATTTTTGCATGTTCTTTCACTAGTATGAGAAATTCAAAAACTTTCTAGGAAACATCACTTCATCTGGTTCTGACTACTTAAAAACTGTTCAAAAAAGATAGAGGTTGCGTTGGTCGGGAATCGAACCCGGGTCAACTGCTTGGAAGGCAGCTATGCTCACCACTATACCACCAACGCACATATTTGCAGCCTTTTCATACTTTCTCTGAGCGCCACAAGAATCAAGGCAATGTTTAGGGAAACAACACTAAATCTGCTTCAGACCATATTGAGAGAGTCGAAGAAAAGTTTGGAAAAAGGAAAAGCGCTGCATTTTTGCATGTTCCTTTACTAGTATGAGAAATTCAAAAACTTTCTAGGAAACATCACTTCATCTGGTTCTACATAAAAACTGTTCAAAAACACTAGAAGTTGAGTTGGCCGGGAATCGAACCCGGATCAACTGCTTGGAAGGCAGCTATGCTCACCACTATACCACCAACGCACATATTTGCAGCCTTTTCATACTTTCTCTGAGCGCCACAAAAATCAAGGCAATGTTTAGGGAAACAACACTAAATCTGCTTCAGACCATATTGAGAGAGTCGAAGAAAAGTTTGGAAAAAGGAAAAGCGCTGCATTTTTGCATGTTCTTTCACTAGTATGAGAAATTCAAAAACTTTCTAGGAAACATCACTTCATCTGGTTCTGACAACTTAAAAACTGTTCAAAAAAGATAGAGGTTGCGTTGGCCGGGAATCGAACCCGGGTCAACTGCTTGGAAGGCAGCTATGCTCACCACTATACCACCAACGCACATATTTGCAGCCTTTTCATACTTTCTCTGAGCGCCACAAGAATCAAGGCAATGTTTAGGGAAACAACACTAAATCTGCTTCAGACCATATTGAGAGAGTTGAAGAAAAGTTTGGAAAAAGGAAAAGCGCTGCATTTTTGCATGTTCTTTCACTAGTATGAGAAATTCAAAAACTTTCTAGGAAACATCACTTCATCTGGTTCTGACTACTTAAAAACTGTTCAAAAACGATAGAGGTTGCGTTGGCCGGGAATCGAACCCGGGCCAACTGCTTGGAAGGCAGCTATGCTCACCACTATACCACCAACGCACATATTTGCAGCCTTTTCATACTTTCTCTGAGCGCCACAAGAATCAAGGCAATGTTTAGGGAAACAACACTAAATCTGCTTCAGACCATATTGAGAGAGTCGAAGAAAAGTTTGGAAAAAGGAAAAGCACTGCATTTTTCCATGTTCTTTCACTAGTATGAGAAATTCAACAACTTTCTAGGAAACATCACTTCATCTGGTTCTACATAAAAACTGTTCAAAAACACTAGAAGTTGCGATGGCCGGGAATCGAACCCGGGTCAACTGCTTGGAAGGCAGCTATGCTCACCACTATACCACCAACGCACATATTTGCAGCCTTTTCATACTTTCTCTGAGCGCCACAAGAATCAAGGCAATGTTTAGGGAAACAACACTAAATCTGCTTCAGAACATATTGAGAGAGTCGAAGAAAAGTTTGGAAAAAGGAAAAGCGCTGCATTTTTGCATGTTCTTTCACTAGTATGAGAAATTCAAAAACTTTCTAGGAAACATCACTTCATCTGGTTCTGACAACTTAAAAACGATAGAGGTTGCGTTGGCCGGGAATCGAACCCGGGTCAACTGCTTGGAAGGCAGCTATGCTCACCACTATACCACCAACGCACATATTTGCAGCCTTTTAAAACTTTCTCTGAGCGCCACAAGAATCAAGGCAATGTTTAGGGAAACAACACTAAATCTGCTTCAGACCATATTGAGAGAGTCGAAGAAAAGTTTGGAAAAAGGAAAAGCACTGCATTTTTCCATGTTCTTTCACTAGTATGAGAAATTCAAAAACTTTCTAGGAAACATCACTTCATCTGGTTCTACATAAAAACTGTTCAAAAACACTAGAAGTTGCGTTGGCCGGGAATCGAACCCGGGTCAACTGCTTGGAAGGCAGCTATGCTCACCACTATACCACCAACGCACATATTTGCAGCCTTTTCATACTTTCTCTGAGCGCCACAAGAATCAAGGCAATGTTTAGGGAAACAACACTAAATCTGCTTCAGACCATATTGAGAGAGTCGAAGAAAAGTTTGGAAAAAGAAAAAGCGCTGCATTTTTGTATGTTCTTTCACTAGTATGAGAAATTCAAAAACTTTCTAGGAAACATCACTTCATCTGGTTCTGACTACTTAAAAACTGTTCAAAAAAGATAGAGGTTGCGTTGGCCGGGAATCGAACCCGGGTCAACTGCTTGGAAGGCAGCTATGCTCACCACTATACCACCAACGCACATATTTGCAGCCTTTTCATACTTTCTCTGAGCGCCACAAGAATCAAGGCAATGTTTAGGGAAACAACACTAAATCTGCTTCAGACCATATTGAGAGAGTCGAAGAAAAGTTTGGAAAAAGGAAAAGCGCAGCATTTTTGCATGTTCCTTCACTAGTATGAGAAATTCAAAAACTTTCTAGGAAACATCACTTCATCTGGTTCTGACTACTTAAAAACTGTTCAAAAAAGAAAGAGGTTGCGTTGGCCGGGAATCGAACCCGGGTCAACTGCTTGGAAAGCAACTATGCTCACCACTATACCACCAACGCACATATTTGCAGCCTTTTCATACTTTCTCTGAGCGCCGCAAGAATCAAGGCAATGTTTAGGGAAACAACACTAAATCTGCTTCAGACCATATTGAGAGAGTCGAAGAAAAGTTTGGAAAAAGGAAAAGCACTACATTTTTCCATGTTCTTTCACTAGTATGAGAAATGCAACAACTTTCTAGGAAACATCACTTCATCTGGTTCTACATAAAAACTGTTCAAAAAAGATAGAGGTTGCGTTGGCCGGGAATCGAACCCGGGTCAACTGCTTGGAAGGCAGCTATGCTCACCACTATACCACCAACGCACATATTTGCAGCCTTTTTATACTTTCTCTGAGCGCCGCAAGAATCAAGGCAATGTTTAGGGAAACAACACTAAATCTGCTTCAGAACATATTGAGAGAGTCGAAGAAAAGTTTGGAAAAAGGAAAAGCGCTGCATTTTTGCATGTTCCTTCACTAGTATGAGAAATTCAAAAACTTTCTAGGAAACATCACTTCATCTGGTTCTGACTACTTAAAAACTGTTCAAAAAAGATAGAGGTTGCGTTGGCCGGGAATCGAACCCGGGTCAACTGCTTGGAAGGCAGCTATGCTCACCACTATACCACCAACGCACATATTTGCAGCCTTTTCATACTTTCTCTGAGCGCCACAAGAATCAAGGCAATGTTTAGGGAAACAACACTAAATCTGCTTCAGACCATATTGAGAGAGTCGAAGAAAAGTTTGGAAAAAGGAAAAGCGCTGCATTTTTGCATGTTCTTTCACTAGTATGAGAAATTCAAAAACTTTCTAGGAAACATCACTTCATCTGGTTCTACATAAAAACTGTTCAAAAACACTAGAAGTTGCGTTGGCCGGGAATCGAACCCGGGTCAACTGCTTGGAAGGCAGCTATGCTCACCACTATACCACCAACGCACATATTTGCAGCCTTTTCATACTTTCTCTGAGCGCCACAAAAATCAAGGCAATGTTTAGGGAAACAACACTAAATCTGCTTCAGACCATATTGAGAGAGTCGAAGAAAAGTTTGGAAAAAGGAAAAGCGCTGCATTTTTGCATGTTCTTTCACTAGTATGAGAAATTCAAAAACTTTCTAGGAAACATCACTTCATCTGGTTCTGACTACTTAAAAACTGTTCAAAAACGATAGAGGTTGCGTTGGCCGGGAATCGAACCCGAGTCAACTGCTTGGAAGGCAGCTATGCTCACCACTATACCACCAACGCACATATTTGCAGCCTTTTCATACTTTCTCTGAGCGCCACAAGAATCAAGGCAATGTTTAGGGAAACAACACTAAATCTGCTTCAGACCATATTGAGAGAGTCGAAGAAAAGTTTGGAAAAAGGAAAAGCACTGCATTTTTCCATGTTCTTTCACTAGTATGAGAAATTCAACAACTTTCTAGGAAACATCACTTCATCTGTTTCTACATAAAAACTGTTCTAAAACACTAGAAGTTGCGATGGCCGGGAATCGAACCCGGGTCAACTGCTTGGAAGGCAGCTATGCTCACCACTATACCACCAACGCACATATTTGCAGCCTTTTCATACTTTCTCTGAGCGCCACAAGAATCAAGGCAATGTTTAGGGAAACAACACTAAATCTGCTTCAGACCATATTGAGAGAGTCGAAGAAAAGTTTGGAAAAAGGAAAAGCGCTGCATTTTTGCATGTTCTTTCACTAGTATGAGAAATTCAAAAACTTTCTAGGAAACATCACTTCATCTGGTTCTGACAACTTAAAAACGATAGAGGTTGCGTTGGCCGGGAATCGAACCCGGGTCAACTGCTTGGAAGGCAGCTATGCTCACCACTATACCACCAACGCACATATTTGCAGCCTTTTCATACTTTCTCTGAGCGCCACAAGAATCAAGGCAATGTTTAGGGAAACAACACTAAATCTGCTTCAGACCATATTGAGAGAGTCGAAGAAAAGTTTGGAAAAAGGAAAAGCACTGCATTTTTCCATGTTCTTTCACTAGTATGAGAAATTCAACAACTTTCTAGGAAACATCACTTCATCTGGTTCTTAATAAAAACTGTTCAAAAACACTAGAAGTTGCGTTGGCCGGGAATCGAACCCGGGTCAACTGCTTGGAAGGCAGCTATGCTCACCACTATACCACCAACGCACATATTTGCAGCGTTTTCATACTTTCTCTGAGCGCCACAAGAATCAAGGCAATGTTTAGGGAAACAACACTAAATCTGCTTCAGACCATATTGAGAGAGTCGAAGAAAAGTTTGGAAAAAGAAAAAGCGCTGCATTTTTGCATGTTCTTTCACTAGTATGAGAAATTCAAAAACTTTCTAGGAAACATCACTTCATCTGGTTCTGACTACTTAAAAACTGTTCAAAAAAGATAGAGGTTGCGTTGGCCGGGAATCGAACCCGGGTCAACTGCTTGGAAGGCAGCTATGCTCACCACTATACCACCAACGCACATATTTGCAGCCTTTTCATACTTTCTCTGAGCGCCACAAGAATCAAGGCAATGTTTAGGGAAACAACACTAAATCTGCTTCAGACCATATTGAGAGAGTCGAAGAAAAGTTTGGAAAAAGAAAAAGCGCTGCATTTTTGCATGTTCTTTCACTAGTATGAGAAATTCAAAAACTTTCTAGGAAACATCACTTCATCTGGTTCTGACTACTTAAAAACTGTTCAAAAAAGATAGAGGTTGCGTTGGCCGGGAATCGAACCCGGGTCAACTGCTTGGAAGGCAGCTATGCTCACCACTATACCACCGACGCACATATTTGCAGCCTTTTCATACTTTCTCTGAGCGCCACAAGAATCAAGGCAATGTTTAGGGAAACAACACTAAATCTGCTTCAGACCATATTGAGAGAGTCGAAGAAAAGTTTGGAAAAAGGAAAAGCGCTGCATTTTTGCATGTTCTTTCACTAGTATGAGAAATTCAAAAACTTTCTAGGAAACATCACTTCATCTGGTTCTGACTACTTAAAAACTGTTCAAAAAAGAAAGAGGTTGCGTTGGCCGGGAATCGAACCCGGGTCAACTGCTTGGAAGGCAGCTATGCTCACCACTTTACCACCAACGCACATATTCACAGCCTTTTCATACTTTCTCTGAGCGCCGCAAGAATCAAGGCAATGTTTAGAGATACAACACTAAATCTGCTTCAGACCATATTGAGAGAGTCGAAGAAAAGTTTGGAAAAAGGAAAAGCGCTGCATTTTTGCATGTTCTTTCACTAGTATGAGAAATTCAAAAACTTTCTAGGAAACATAACTTCATCTGGTTCTGACTACTTAAAAACTGTTCAAAAAAGAAAGAGGTTGCGTTGGCCGGGAATCGAACCCAGGTCAACTGCTTGGAAAGCAGCTATGCTCACCACTATACCACCAACGCACATATTTGCAGCCTTTTCATACTTTCTCTGAGCGCCACAAGAATCAAGGCAATGTTTAGGGAAACAACACTAAATCTGCTTCAGAACATATTGAGAGAGTCGAAGAAAAGTTTGGAAAAAGGAAAAGCGCAGCATTTTTGCATGTTCCTTCACTAGTATGAGAAATTCAAAAACTTTCTAGGAAACATCACTTCATCTGGTTCTGACTACTTAAAAACTGTTCAAAAAAGAAAGAGGTTGCGTTGGCCGGGAATCGAACCCGGGTCAACTGCTTGGAAAGCAGCTATGCTCACCACTATACCACCAACGCACATATTTGCAGCCTTTTCATACTTTCTCTGAGCGCCGCAAGAATCAAGGCAATGTTTAGGGAAACAACACTAAATCTGCTTCAGACCATATTGAGAGAGTCGAAGAAAAGTTTGGAAAAAGGAAAAGCACTACATTTTTCCATGTTCTTTCACTAGTATGAGAAATGCAACAACTTTCTAGGAAACATCACTTCATCTGGTTCTACATAAAAACTATTCAAAAAAGATAGAGGTTGCGTTGGCCGGGAATCGAACCCGGGTCAACTGCTTGGAAGGCAGCTATGCTCACCACTATACCACCAACGCACATATTTGCAGCCTTTTCATACTTTCTCTGAGCGCCACAAGAATCAAGGCAATGTTTAGGGAAACAACACTAAATCTGCTTCAGACCATATTGAGAGAGTCGAAGAAAAGTTTGGAAAAAGGAAAAGCGCTGCATTTTTGCATGTTCTTTCACTAGTATGAGAAATTCAAAAACTTTCTAGGAAACATCACTTCATCTGGTTCTGACTACTTAAAAACTGTTCAAAAAAGATAGAGGTTGCGTTGGCCGGGAATCGAACCCGGGTCAACTGCTTGGAAGGCAGCTATGCTCACCACTATACCACCAACGCACATATTTGCAGCCTTTTCATACTTTCTCTGAGCGCCACAAGAATCAAGGCAATGTTTAGGGAAACAACACTAAATCTGCTTCAGACCATATTGAGAGAGTCGAAGAAAAGTTTGGAAAAAGGAAAAGCACTGCATTTTTCCATGTTCTTTCACTAGTATGAGAAATTCAACAACTTTCTAGGAAACATCACTTCATCTGGTTCTACATAAAAACTGTTCAAAAACACTAGAAGTTGCGTTGGCCGGGAATCGAACCCGGGTCAACTGCTTGGAAGGCAGCTATGCTCACCACTATACCACCAACGCACATATTTGCAGCCTTTTCATACTTTCTCTGAGCGCCACAAGAATCAAGGCAATGTTTAGGGAAACAACACTAAATCTGCTTCAGACCATATTGAGAGAGTCGAAGAAAAGTTTGGAAAAAGAAAAAGCGCTGCATTTTTGCATGTTCTTTCACTAGTATGAGAAATTCAAAAACTTTCTAGGAAACATCACTTCATCTGGTTCTGACTACTTAAAAACTGTTCAAAAAAGATAGAGGTTGCGTTGGCCGGGAATCGAACCCGGGTCAACTGCTTGGAAGGCAGCTATGCTCACCACTATACCACCAACGCACATATTTGCAGCCTTTTCATACTTTCTCTGAGCGCCACAAGAATCAAGGCAATGTTTAGGGAAACAACACTAAATCTGCTTCAGACCATATTGAGAGAGTCGAAGAAAAGTTTGGAAAAAGGAAAAGCGCTACATTTTTGCATGTTCCTTCACTAGTATGAGAAATTCAACAACTTTCTAGGAAACATCACTTCATCTGGTTCTACATAAAAACTGTTCAAAAACACTAGAAGTTGCGTTGGCCAGGAATCGAACACGGGTCAACTGCTTGGAAGGCAGCTATGCTCACCACTATACCACCAACGCACATATTTGCAGCCTTTTCATACTTTCTCTGAGCGCCACAAGAATCAAGGCAATGTTTAGGGAAACAACACTAAATCTGCTTCAGACCATATTGAGAGAGTTGAAGAAAAGTTTGGAAAAAGGAAAAGCGCTGCATTTTTGCATGTTCTTTCACTAGTATGAGAAATTCAAAAACTTTCTAGGAAACATCACTTCATCTGGTTCTGACTACTTAAAAACTGTTCAAAAAAGAAAGAGGTTGCGTTGGCCGGGAATCGAACCCGGGTCAACTGCTTGGAAGGCAGCTATGCTCACCACTTTACCACCAACGCACATATTCACAGCCTTTTCATACTTTCTCTGAGTGCCGCAAGAATCAAGGCAATGTTTAGAGATACAACACTATATCTGCTTCAGAACATATTGAGAGAGTCGAAGAAAAGTTTGGAAAAAGGAAAAGCGCAGCATTTTTGCATGTTCCTTCACTAGTATGAGAAATTCAAAAACTTTCTAGGAAACATCACTTCATCTGGTTCTGACTACTTAAAAACTGTTCAAAAAAGAAAGAGGTTGCGTTGGCCGGGAATCGAACCCGGGTCAACTGCTTGGAAAGCAGCTATGCTCACCACTATACCACCAACGCACATATTTGCAGCCTTTTCATACTTTCTCTGAGCGCCGCAAGAATCAAGGCAATGTTTAGGGAAACAACACTAAATCTGCTTCAGACCATATTGAGAGAGTCGAAGAAAAGTTTGGAAAAAGGAAAAGCACTACATTTTTCCATGTTCTTTCACTAGTATGAGAAATGCAACAACTTTCTAGGAAACATCACTTCATCTGGTTCTACATAAAAACTGTTCAAAAAAGATAGAGGTTGCGTTGGCCGGGAATCGAACCCGGGTCAACTGCTTGGAAGGCAGCTATGCTCACCACTATACCACCAACGCACATATTTGCAGCCTTTTTATACTTTCTCTGAGCGCCGCAAGAATCAAGGCAATGTTTAGGGAAACAACACTAAATCTGCTTCAGAACATATTGAGAGAGTCGAAGAAAAGTTTGGAAAAAGGAAAAGCGCTGCATTTTTGCATGTTCTTTCACTAGTATGAGAAATTCAAAAACTTTCTAGGAAACATCACTTCATCTGGTTCTGACTACTTAAAAACTGTTCAAAAAAGATAGAGGTTGCGTTGGCCGGGAATCGAACCCGGGTCAACTGCTTGGAAGGCAGCTATGCTCACCACTATACCACCAACGCACATATTTGCAGCTTTTTCATACTTTCTCTGAGCGCCACAAGAATCAAGGCAATGTTTAGGGAAACAACACTAAATCTGCTTCAGACCATATTGAGAGAGTCGAAGAAAAGTTTGGAAAAAGGAAAAGCGCTGCATTTTTGCATGTTCTTTCACTAGTATGAGAAATTCAAAAACTTTCTAGGAAACATCACTTCATCTGGTTCTACATAAAAACTGTTCAAAAACACTAGAAGTTGCGTTGGCCGGGAATCGAACCCGGGTCAACTGCTTGGAAGGCAGCTATGCTCACCACTATACCACCAACGCACATATTTGCAGCCTTTTCATACTTTCTCTGAGCGCCACAAAAATCAAGGCAATGTTTAGGGAAACAACACTAAATCTGCTTCAGACCATATTGAGAGAGTCGAAGAAAAGTTTGGAAAAAGGAAAAGCACTGCATTTTTGCATGTTCTTTCACTAGTATGAGAAATTCAAAAACTTTCTAGGAAACATCACTTCATCTGGTTCTGACAACTTAAAAACTGTTCAAAAAAGATAGAGGTTGCGTTGGCCGGGAATCGAACCCGGGTCAACTGCTTGGAAGGCAGCTATGCTCACCACTATACCACCAACGCACATATTTGCAGCCTTTTCATACTTTCTCTGAGCGCCACAAGAATCAAGGCAATGTTTAGGGAAACAACACTAAATCTGCTTCAGACCATATTGAGAGAGTTGAAGAAAAGTTTGGAAAAAGGAAAAGCGCTGCATTTTTGCATGTTCTTTCACTAGTATGAGAAATTCAAAAACTTTCTAGGAAACATCACTTCATCTGGTTCTGACTACTTAAAAACTGTTCAAAAACGATAGAGGTTGCGTTGGCTGGGAATCGAACCCGGGTCAACTGCTTGGAAGGCAGCTATGCTCACCACTATACCACCAACGCACATATTTGCAGCCTTTTCATACTTTCTCTGAGCGCCACAAGAATCAAGGCAATGTTTAGGGAAACAACACTAAATCTGCTTCAGACCATATTGAGAGAGTCGAAGAAAAGTTTGGAAAAAGGAAAAGCACTGCATTTTTCCATGTTCTTTCACTAGTATGAGAAATTCAACAACTTTCTAGGAAACATCACTTCATCTGGTTCTACATAAAAACTGTTCAAAAACACTAGAAGTTGCGATGGCCGGGAATCGAACCCGGGTCAACTGCTTGGAAGGCAGCTATGCTCACCACTATACCACCAACGCACATATTTGCAGCCTTTTCATACTTTCTCTGAGCGCCACAAGAATCAAGGCAATGTTTAGGGAAACAACACTAAATCTGCTTCAGACCATATTGAGAGAGTCGAAGAAAAGTTTGGAAAAAGGAAAAGCGCTGCATTTTTGCATGTTCTTTCACTAGTATGAGAAATTCAAAAACTTTCTAGGAAACATCACTTCATCTGGTTCTGACAACTTAAAAACTGTTAAAAAAAGATAGAGGTTGCGTTGGCCGGGAATCGAACCCGGGTCAACTGCTTGGAAGGCAGCTATGCTCACCACTATACCACCAACGCACATATTTGCAGCCTTTTCATACTTTCTCTGAGCGCCACAAGAATCAAGGCAATGTTTAGGGAAACAACACTAAATCTGCTTCAGACCATATTGAGAGAGTCGAAGAAAAGTTTGGAAAAAGGAAAAGCACTGCATTTTTCCATGTTCTTTCACTAGTATGAGAAATTCAACAACTTTCTAGGAAACATCACTTCATCTGGTTCTACATAAAAACTGTTCAAAAACACTAGAAGTTGCGATGGCCGGGAATCGAACCCGGGTCAACTGCTTGGAAGGCAGCTATGCTCACCACTATACCACCAACGCACATATTTGCAGCCTTTTCATACTTTCTCTGAGCGCCACAAGAATCAAGGCAATGTTTAGGGAAACAACACTAAATCTGCTTCAGACCATATTGAGAGAGTCGAAGAAAAGTTTGGAAAAAGGAAAAGCGCTGCATTTTTGCATGTTCTTTCACTAGTATGAGAAATTCAAAAACTTTCTAGGAAACATCACTTCATCTGGTTCTGACAACTTAAAAACTGTTAAAAAAAGATAGAGGTTGCGTTGGCCGGGAATCGAACCCGGGTCAACTGCTTGGAAGGCAGCTATGCTCACCACTATAACACCAACGCACATATTTGCAGCCTTTTCATACTTTCTCTGAGCGCCACAAGAATCAAGGCAATGTTTAGGGAAACAACACTAAATCTGCTTCAGACCATATTGAGAGAGTCGAAGAAAAGTTTGGAAAAAGGAAAAGCACTGCATTTTTCCATGTTCTTTCACTAGTATGAGAAATGCAACAACTTTCTAGGAAACATCACTTCATCTGGTTCTACATAAAAACTGTTCAAAAACAATAGAAGTTGCGTTGGCCGGGAATCGAACCCGGGTCAACTGCTTGGAAGGCAGCTATGCTCACCACTATACCACCAACGCACATATTTGCAGCGTTTTCATACTTTCTCTGAGCGCCACAAGAATCAAGGCAATGTTTAGGGAAACAACACTAAATCTGCTTCAGACCATATTGAGAGAGTCGAAGAAAAGTTTGGAAAAAGGAAAAGCGCTGCATTTTTGCATGTTCTTTCACTAGTATGAGAAATTCAAAAACTTTCTAGGAAATATCACTTCATCTGGTTCTACATAAAAACTGTTCAAAAACACTAGAAGTTGCGTTGGCCGGGAATCGAACCCAGGTCAACTGCTTGGAAGGCAGCTATGCTCACCACTATACCACCAACGCACATATTTGCAGCCTTTTCATACTTTCTCTGAGCGCCACAAAAATCAAGGCAATGTTTAGGGAAACAACACTAAATCTGCTTCAGACCATATTGAGAGAGTCGAAGAAAAGTTTGGAAAAAGGAAAAGCGCTGCATTTTTGCATGTTCTTTCACTAGTATGAGAAATTCAACAACTTTCTAGGAAACATCACTTCATCTGGTTCTGACTACTTAAAAACTGTTCAAAAAAGATAGAGGTTGCGTTGGCCGGGAATCGAACCCGGGTCAACTGCTTGGAAGGCAGCTATGCTCACCACTATACCACCAACGCACATATTTGCAGCCTTTTCATACTTTCTCTGAGCGCCACAAGAATCAAGGCAATGTTTAGGGAAACAACACTAAATCTGCTTCAGACCATATTGAGAGAGTCGAAGAAAAGTTTGGAAAAAGGAAAAGCGCTGCATTTTTGCATGTTCTTTCACTAGTATGAGAAATTCAAAAACTTTCTAGGAAACATCACTTCATCTGGTTCTGACTACTTAAAAACTGTTCAAAAAAGATAGAGGTTGCGTTGGCCGGGAATCGAACCCGGGTCAACTGCTTGGAAGGCAGCTATGCTCACCACTATACCACCAACGCACATATTTGCAGCCTTTTCATACTTTCTCTGAGCGCCACAAGAATCAAGGCAATGTTTAGGGAAACAACACTAAATCTGCTTCAGACCATATTGAGAGAGTCGAAGAAAAGTTTGGAAAAAGGAAAAGCACTGCATTTTTCCATGTTCTTTCACTAGTATGAGAAATTCAACAACTTTCTAGGAAACATCACTTCATCTGGTTCTACATAAAAACTGTTCAAAAACACTAGAAGTTGCGATGGCCGGGAATCGAACCCGGGTCAACTGCTTGGAAGGCAGCTATGCTCACCACTATACCACCAACGCACATATTTGCAGCCTTTTCATACTTTCTCTGAGCGCCACAAGAATCAAGGCAATGTTTAGGGAAACAACACTAAATCTGCTTCAGACCATATTGAGAGAGTCGAAGAAAAGTTTGGAAAAAGGAAAAGCGCTGCATTTTTGCATGTTCTTTCACTAGTATGAGAAATTCAAAAACTTTCTAGGAAACATCACTTCATCTGGTTCTGACTACTTAAAAACTGTTCAAAAAAGATAGAGGTTGCGTTGGCCGGGAATCGAACCCGGGTCAACTGCTTGGAAGGCAGCTATGCTCACCACTATACCACCAACGCACATATTTGCAGCCTTTTCATACTTTCTCTGAGCGCCACAAGAATCAAGGCAATGTTTAGGGAAACAACACTAAATCTGCTTCAGATCATATTGAGAGAGTTGAAGAAAAGTTTGGAAAAAGGAAAAGCACTGCATTTTTCCATGTTCTTTCACTAGTATGAGAAATTCAACAACTTTCTAGGAAACATCACTTCATCTGGTTCTACATAAAAACTGTTCAGAAACACTAGAAGTTGCGTTGGCCGGGAATCGAACCCGGGTCAACTGCTTGGAAGGCAGCTATGCTCACCACTATACCACCAACGCACATATTTGCAGCCTTTTCATACTTTCTCTGAGCGCCACAAAAATCAAGGCAATGTTTAGGGAAACAACACTAAATCTGCTTCAGACCATATTGAGAGAGTCGAAGAAAAGTTTGGAAAAAGGAAAAGCGCTGCATTTTTGCATGTTCTTTCACTAGTATGAGAAATTCAACAACTTTCTAGGAAACATCACTTCATCTGGTTCTGACTACTTAAAAACTGTTCAAAAAAGATAGAGGTTGCGTTGGCCGGGAATCGAACCCGGGTCAACTGCTTGGAAGGCAGCTATGCTCACCACTATACCACCAACGCACATATTTGCAGCCTTTTCATACTTTCTCTGAGCGCCACAAAAATCAAGGCAATGTTTAGGGAAACAACACTAAATCTGCTTCAGACCATATTGAGAGAGTCGAAGAAAAGTTTGGAAAAAGGAAAAGCGCTGCATTTTTGCATGTTCTTTCACTAGTATGAGAAATTCAACAACTTTCTAGGAAACATCACTTCATCTGGTTCTGACTACTTAAAAACTGTTCAAAAAAGATAGAGGTTGCGTTGGCCGGGAATCGAACCCGGGTCAACTGCTTGGAAGGCAGCTATGCTCACCACTATACCACCAACGCACATATTTGCAGCCTTTTCATACTTTCTCTGAGCGCCACAAGAATCAAGGCAATGTTTAGGGAAACAACACTAAATCTGCTTCAGACCATATTGAGAGAGTCGAAGAAAAGTTTGGAAAAAGGAAAAGCGCTGCATTTTTGCATGTTCTTTCACTAGTATGAGAAATTCAAAAACTTTCTAGGAAACATCACTTCATCTGGTTCTGACTACTTAAAAACTGTTCAAAAAAGATAGAGGTTGCGTTGGCCGGGAATCGAACCCGGGTCAACTGCTTGGAAGGCAGCTATGCTCACCACTATACCACCAACGCACATATTTGCAGCCTTTTCATACTTTCTCTGAGCGCCACAAGAATCAAGGCAATGTTTAGGGAAACAACACTAAATCTGCTTCAGACCATATTGAGAGAGTCGAAGAAAAGTTTGGAAAAAGGAAAAGCACTGCATTTTTCCATGTTCTTTCACTAGTATGAGAAATTCAACAACTTTCTAGGAAACATCACTTCATCTGGTTCTACATAAAAACTGTTCAAAAACACTAGAAGTTGCGATGGCCGGGAATCGAACCCGGGTCAACTGCTTGGAAGGCAGCTATGCTCACCACTATACCACCAACGCACATATTTGCAGCCTTTTCATACTTTCTCTGAGCGCCACAAGAATCAAGGCAATGTTTAGGGAAACAACACTAAATCTGCTTCAGACCATATTGAGAGAGTCGAAGAAAAGTTTGGAAAAAGGAAAAGCGCTGCATTTTTGCATGTTCTTTCACTAGTATGAGAAATTCAAAAACTTTCTAGGAAACATCACTTCATCTGGTTCTGACTACTTAAAAACTGTTCAAAAAAGATAGAGGTTGCGTTGGCCGGGAATCGAACCCGGGTCAACTGCTTGGAAGGCAGCTATGCTCACCACTATACCACCAACGCACATATTTGCAGCCTTTTCATACTTTCTCTGAGCGCCACAAGAATCAAGGCAATGTTTAGGGAAACAACACTAAATCTGCTTCAGATCATATTGAGAGAGTTGAAGAAAAGTTTGGAAAAAGGAAAAGCACTGCATTTTTCCATGTTCTTTCACTAGTATGAGAAATTCAACAACTTTCTAGGAAACATCACTTCATCTGGTTCTACATAAAAACTGTTCAGAAACACTAGAAGTTGCGTTGGCCGGGAATCGAACCCGGGTCAACTGCTTGGAAGGCAGCTATGCTCACCACTATACCACCAACGCACATATTTGCAGCCTTTTCATACTTTCTCTGAGCGCCACAAGAATCAAGGCAATGTTTAGGGAAACAACACTAAATCTGCTTCAGACCATATTGAGAGAGTCGAAGAAAAGTTTGGAAAAAGAAAAAGCGCTGCATTTTTGCATGTTCTTTCACTAGTATGAGAAATTCAAAAACTTTCTAGGAAACATCACTTCATCTGGTTCTGACTACTTAAAAACTGTTCAAAAAAGATAGAGGTTGCGTTGGCCGGGAATCGAACCCGGGTCAACTGCTTGGAAGGCAGCTATGCTCACCACTATACCACCAACGCACATATTTGCAGCCTTTTCATACTTTCTCTGAGCGCCACAAGAATCAAGGCAATGTTTAGGGAAACAACACTAAATCTGCTTCAGACCATATTGAGAGAGTCGAAGAAAAGTTTGGAAAAAGGAAAAGCGCTGCATTTTTCCATGTTCTTTCACTAGTATGAGAAATTCAACAACTTTCTAGGAAACATCACTTCATCTGGTTCTACATAAAAACTGTTCAAAAACAATAGAAGTTGCGTTGGCCGGGAATCGAACCCAAGTCAACTGCTTGGAAGGCAGCTATGCTCACCACTATACCACCAACGCACATATTTGCAGCCTTTTCATACTTTCTCTGAGCGCCACAAGAATCAAGGCAATGTTTAGGGAAACAACACTAAATCTGCTTCAGACCATATTGAGAGAGTCGAAGAAAAGTTTGGAAAAAGGAAAAGCGCTGCATTTTTGCATGTTCTTTCACTAGTATGAGAAATTCAAAAACTTTCTAGGAAACATCACTTCATCTGGTTCTGACTACTTAAAAACTGTTCAAAAAAGATAGAGGTTGCGTTGGCCGGGAATCGAACCCGGGTCAACTGCTTGGAAGGCAGCTATGCTCACCACTATACCACCAACGCACATATTTGCAGCCTTTTCATACTTTCTCTGAGCGCCACAAGAATCAAGGCAATGTTTAGGGAAACAACACTAAATCTGCTTCAGACCATATTGAGAGAGTCGAAGAAAAGTTTGGAAAAAGGAAAAGCGCTGCATTTTTGCATGTTCTTTCACTAGTATGAGAAATTCAAAAACTTTCTAGGAAACATCACTTCATCTGGTTCTACATAAAAACTGTTCAAAAACACTAGAAGTTGCGTTGGCCGGGAATCGAACCCGGGTCAACTGCTTGGAAGGCAGCTATGCTCACCACTATACCACCAACGCACATATTTGCAGCCTTTTCATACTTTCTCTGAGCGCCACAAAAATCAAGGCAATGTTTAGGGAAACAACACTAAATCTGCTTCAGACCATATTGAGAGAGTCGAAGAAAAGTTTGGAAAAAGGAAAAGCGCTGCATTTTTGCATGTTCTTTCACTAGTATGAGAAATTCAAAAACTTTCTAGGAAACATCACTTCATCTGGTTCTGACAACTTAAAAACTGTTCAAAAAAGATAGAGGTTGCGTTGGCCGGGAATCGAACCCGGGTCAACTGCTTGGAAGGCAGCTATGCTCACCACTATACCACCAACGCACATATTTGCAGCCTTTTCATACTTTCTCTGAGCGCCACAAGAATCAAGGCAATGTTTAGGGAAACAACACTAAATCTGCTTCAGACCATATTGAGAGAGTTGAAGAAAAGTTTGGAAAAAGGAAAAGCGCTGCATTTTTGCATGTTCTTTCACTAGTATGAGAAATTCAAAAACTTTCTAGGAAACATCACTTCATCTGGTTCTGACTACTTAAAAACTGTTCAAAAACGATAGAGGTTGCGTTGGCCGGGAATCGAACCCGGGGCAACTGCTTGGAAGGCAGCTATGCTCACCACTATACCACCAACGCACATATTTGCAGCCTTTTCCTACTTTCTCTGAGCGCCACAAGAATCAAGGCAATGTTTAGGGAAACAACACTAAATCTGCTTCAGACCATATTGAGAGAGTCGAAGAAAAGTTTGGAAAAAGGAAAAGCACTGCATTTTTCCATGTTCTTTCACTAGTATGAGAAATTCAACAACTTTCTAGGAAACATCACTTCATCTGGTTCTACATAAAAACTGTTCAAAAACACTAGAAGTTGCGATGGCCGGGAATCGAACCCGGGTCAACTGCTTGGAAGGCAGCTATGCTCACCACTATACCACCAACGCACATATTTGCAGCCTTTTCATACTTTCTCTGAGCGCCACAAGAATCAAGGCAATGTTTAGGGAAACAACACTAAATCTGCTTCAGACCATATTGAGAGAGTCGAAGAAAAGTTTGGAAAAAGGAAAAGCGCTGCATTTTTGCATGTTCTTTCACTAGTATGAGAAATTCAAAAACTTTCTAGGAAACATCACTTCATCTGGTTCTGACAACTTACAAACTGTTAAAAAAACATAGAGGTTGCGTTGGCCGGGAATCGAACCCGGGTCAACTGCTTGGAAGGCAGCTATGCTCACCACTATACCACCAACGCAAATATTTGCAGCCTTTTCATACTTTCTCTGAGCGCCACAAGAATCAAGGCAATGTTTAGGGAAACAACACTAAATCTGCTTCAGACCATATTGAGAGAGTCGAAGAAAAGTTTGGAAAAAGGAAAAGCACTGCATTTTTCCATGTTCTTTCACTAGTATGAGAAATTCAACAACTTTCTAGGAAACATCACTTCATCTGGTTCTACATAAAAACTGTTCAAAAACACTAGAAGTTGCGTTGGCCGGGAATCGAACCCGGGTCAACTGCTTGGAAGGCAGCTATGCTCACCACTATACCACCAACGCACATATTTGCAGCGTTTTCATACTTTCTCTGAGCGCCACAAGAATCAAGGCAATGTTTAGGGAAACAACACTAAATCTGCTTCAGACCATATTGAGAGAGTCGAAGAAAAGTTTGGAAAAAGAAAAAGCGCTGCATTTTTGCATGTTCTTTCACTAGTATGAGAAATTCAAAAACTTTCTAGGAAACATCACTTCATCTGGTTCTGACTACTTAAAAACTGTTCAAAAATGATAGAGGTTGCGTTGGACGGGAATCGAACCCGGGTCAACTGCTTGGAAGGCAGCTATGCTCACCACTATACCACCAACGCACATATTTGCAGCCTTTTCATACTTTCTCTGAGCGCCACAAGAATCAAGGCAATGTTTAGGGAAACAACACTAAATCTGCTTCAGAACATATTGAGAGAGTCGAAGAAAAGTTTGGAAAAAGGAAAAGCGCTGCATTTTTGCATGTTCCTTCACTAGTATGAGAAATTCAACAACTTTCTAGGAAACATCACTTCATCTGGTTCTACATAAAAACTGTTCAAAAACACTAGAAGTTGCGTTGGCCAGGAATCGAACCCGGGTCAACTGCTTGGAAGGCAACTATGCTCACCACTATACCACCAACGCACATGTTTGCAGCCTTTTCATACATTCTCTGAGCGCCACAAGAATCAAGGCAATGTTTAGGGAAACAACACTAAATCTGCTTCAGACCATATTGAGAGAGTCGAAGAAAAGTTTGGAAAAAGGAAAAGCACTGCATTTTTCCATGTTCTTTCACTAGTATGAGAAATTCAACAACTTTCTAGGAAACATCACTTCATCTGGTTCTACATAAAAACTGTTCAAAAACACTAGAAGTTGCGTTGGCCGGGAATCGAACCCGGGTCAACTGCTTGGAAGGCAGCTATGCTCACCACTATACCACCAACGCACATATTTGCAGCCTTTTCATACTTTCTCTGAGCGCCACAAGAATCAAGGCAATGTTTAGGGAAACAACACTAAATCTGCTTCAGACCATATTGAGAGAGTCGAAGAAAAGTTTGGAAAAAGGAAAAGCGCTGCATTTTTGCATGTTCTTTCACTAGTATGAGAAATTCAAAAACTTTCTAGGAAACATCACTTCATCTGGTTCTGACTACTTAAAAACTGTTCAAAAAAGATAGAGGTTGCGTTGGCCGGGAATCGAACCCAGGTCAACTGCTTGGAAGGCAGCTATGCTCACCACTATACCACCAACGCACATATTTGCAGCCTTTTCATACTTTCTCTGAGCGCCACAAGAATCAAGGCAATGTTTAGGGAAACAACACTAAATCTGCTTCAGACCATATTGAGAGAGTCGAAGAAAAGTTTGGAAAAAGGAAAAGCACTGCATTTTTCCATGTTCTTTCACTAGTATGAGAAATGCAACAACTTTCTAGGAAACATCACTTCATCTGGTTCTACATAAAAACTGTTCAAAAACACTAGAAGTTGCGTTGGCCGGGAATCGAACCCGGGTCAACTGCTTGGAAGGCAGCTATGCTCACCACTATACCACCAACGCACATATTTGCAGCCTTTTCATACTTTCTCTGAGCGCCACAAAAATCAAGGCAATGTTTAGGGAAACAACACTAAATCTGCTTCAGACCATATTGAGAGAGTCGAAGAAAAGTTTGGAAAAAGGAAAAGCACTGCATTTTTGCATGTTCTTTCACTAGTATGAGAAATTCAAAAACTTTCTAGGAAACATCACTTCATCTGGTTCTGACAACTTAAAAACTGTTCAAAAAAGATAGAGGTTGCGTTGGCCGGGAATCGAACCCGGGTCAACTGCTTGGAAGGCAGCTATGCTCACCACTATACCACCAACGCACATATTTGCAGCCTTTTCATACTTTCTCTGAGCGCCACAAGAATCAAGGCAATGTTTAGGGAAACAACACTAAATCTGCTTCAGACCATATTGAGAGAGTTGAAGAAAAGTTTGGAAAAAGGAAAAGCGCTGCATTTTTGCATGTTCTTTCACTAGTATGAGAAATTCAAAAACTTTCTAGGAAACATCACTTCATCTGGTTCTGACTACTTAAAAACTGTTCAAAAACGATAGAGGTTGCGTTGGCTGGGAATCGAACCCGGGTCAACTGCTTGGAAGGCAGCTATGCTCACCACTATACCACCAACGCACATATTTGCAGCCTTTTCATACTTTCTCTGAGCGCCACAAGAATCAAGGCAATGTTTAGGGAAACAACACTAAATCTGCTTCAGACCATATTGAGAGAGTCGAAGAAAAGTTTGGAAAAAGGAAAAGCACTGCATTTTTCCATGTTCTTTCACTAGTATGAGAAATTCAACAACTTTCTAGGAAACATCACTTCATCTGGTTCTACATAAAAACTGTTCAAAAACACTAGAAGTTGCGATGGCCGGGAATCGAACCCGGGTCAACTGCTTGGAAGGCAGCTATGCTCACCACTATACCACCAACGCACATATTTGCAGCCTTTTCATACTTTCTCTGAGCGCCACAAGAATCAAGGCAATGTTTAGGGAAACAACACTAAATCTGCTTCAGACCATATTGAGAGAGTCGAAGAAAAGTTTGGAAAAAGGAAAAGCGCTGCATTTTTGCATGTTCTTTCACTAGTATGAGAAATTCAAAAACTTTCTAGGAAACATCACTTCATCTGGTTCTGACAACTTAAAAACTGTTAAAAAAAGATAGAGGTTGCGTTGGCCGGGAATCGAACCCGGGTCAACTGCTTGGAAGGCAGCTATGCTCACCACTATACCACCAACGCACATATTTGCAGCCTTTTCATACTTTCTCTGAGCGCCACAAGAATCAAGGCAATGTTTAGGGAAACAACACTAAATCTGCTTCAGACCATATTGAGAGAGTCGAAGAAAAGTTTGGAAAAAGGAAAAGCACTGCATTTTTCCATGTTCTTTCACTAGTATGAGAAATTCAACAACTTTCTAGGAAACATCACTTCATCTGGTTCTACATAAAAACTGTTCAAAAACACAAGAAGTTGCGATGGCCGGGAATCGAACCCGGGTCAACTGCTTGGAAGGCAGCTATGCTCACCACTATACCACCAACGCACATATTTGCAGCCTTTTCATACTTTCTCTGAGCGCCACAAGAATCAAGGCAATGTTTAGGGAAACAACACTAAATCTGCTTCAGACCATATTGAGAGAGTCGAAGAAAAGTTTGGAAAAAGGAAAAGCGCTGCATTTTTGCATGTTCTTTCACTAGTATGAGAAATTCAAAAACTTTCTAGGAAACATCACTTCATCTGGTTCTGACAACTTAAAAACTGTTAAAAAAAGATAGAGGTTGCGTTGGCCGGGAATCGAACCCGGGTCAACTGCTTGGAAGGCAGCTATGCTCACCACTATACCACCAACGCACATATTTGCAGCCTTTTCATACTTTCTCTGAGCGCCACAAGAATCAAGGCAATGTTTAGGGAAACAACACTAAATCTGCTTCAGACCATATTGAGAGAGTCGAAGAAAAGTTTGGAAAAAGGAAAAGCACTGCATTTTTCCATGTTCTTTCACTAGTATGAGAAATTCAACAACTTTCTAGGAAACATCACTTCATCTGGTTCTACATAAAAACTGTTCAAAAACACTAGAAGTTGCGTTGGCCGGGAATCGAACCCGGGTCAACTGCTTGGAAGGCAGCTATGCTCACCACTATACCACCAACGCACATATTTGCAGCGTTTTCATACTTTCTCTGAGCGCCACAAGAATCAAGGCAATGTTTAGGGAAACAACACTAAATCTGCTTCAGACCATATTGAGAGAGTCGAAGAAAAGTTTGGAAAAAGGAAAAGCGCTGCATTTTTGCATGTTCTTTCACTAGTATGAGAAATTCAAAAACTTTCTAGGAAATATCACTTCATCTGGTTCTACATAAAAACTGTTCAAAAACACTAGAAGTTGCGTTGGCCGGGAATCGAACCCAGGTCAACTGCTTGGAAGGCAGCTATGCTCACCACTATACCACCAACGCACATATTTGCAGCCTTTTCATACTTTCTCTGAGCGCCACAAAAATCAAGGCAATGTTTAGGGAAACAACACTAAATCTGCTTCAGACCATATTGAGAGAGTCGAAGAAAAGTTTGGAAAAAGGAAAAGCGCTGCATTTTTGCATGTTCTTTCACTAGTATGAGAAATTCAACAACTTTCTAGGAAACATCACTTCATCTGGTTCTGACAACTTAAAAACTGTTCAAAAAAGATAGAGGTTGCGTTGGCCGGGAATCGAACCCGGGTCAACTGCTTGGAAGGCAGCTATGCTCACCACTATACCACCAACGCACATATTTGCAGCCTTTTCATACTTTCTCTGAGCGCCACAAGAATCAAGGCAATGTTTAGGGAAACAACACTAAATCTGCTTCAGACCATATTGAGAGAGTCGAAGAAAAGTTTGGAAAAAGGAAAAGCACTGCATTTTTCCATGTTCTTTCACTAGTATGAGAAATGCAACAACTTTCTAGGAAACATCACTTCATCTGGTTCTACATAAAAACTGTTCAAAAACACTAGAAGTTGCGTTGGCCGGGAATCGAACCCAAGTCAACTGCTTGGAAGGCAGCTATGCTCACCACTATACCACCAACGCACATATTTGCAGCCTTTTCATACTTTCTCTGAGCGCCACAAGAATCAAGGCAATGTTTAGGGAAACAACACTAAATCTGCTTCAGACCATATTGAGAGAGTCGAAGAAAAGTTTGGAAAAAGGAAAAGCGCTGCATTTTTGCATGTTCTTTCACTAGTATGAGAAATTCAAAAACTTTCTAGGAAACATCACTTCATCTGGTTCTGACAACTTAAAAACTGTTCAAAAAAGATAGAGGTTGCGTTGGCCGGGAATCGAACCCGAGTCAACTGCTTGGAAGGCAGCTATGCTCACCACTATACCACCAACGCACATATTTGCAGCCTTTTCATACTTTCTCTGAGCGCCACAAGAATCAAGGCAATGTTTAGGGAAACAACACTAAATCTGCTTCAGATCATATTGAGAGAGTTGAAGAAAAGTTTGGAAAAAGGAAAAGCGCTGCATTTTTGCATGTTCTTTCACTAGTATGAGAAATTCAAAAACTTTCTAGGAAACATCACTTCATCTGGTTCTACATAAAAACTGTTCAAAAACACTAGAAGTTGCGTTGGCCGGGAATCGAACCCGGGTCAACTGCTTGGAAGGCAGCTATGCTCACCACTATACCACCAACGCAAATATTTGCAGCCTTTTCATACTTTCTCTGAGCGCCACAAGAATCAAGGCAATGTTTAGGGAAACAACACTAAATCTGCTTCAGACCATATTGAGAGAGTCGAAGAAAAATTTGGAAAAAGGAAAAGCGCTGCATTTTTGCATGTTCCTTCACTAGTATGAGAAATTCAACAACTTTCTAGGAAACATCACTTCATCTGGTTCTACATAAAAACTGTTCAGAAACACTAGAAGTTGCGTTGGCCGGGAATCGAACCCGGGTCAACTGCTTGGAAGGCAGCTATGCTCACCACTATACCACCAACGCACATATTTGCAGCCTTTTCATACTTTCTCTGAGCGCCACAAGAATCAAGGCAATGTTTAGGGAAACAACACTAAATCTGCTTCAGACCATATTGAGAGAGTCGAAGAAAAGTTTGGAAAAAGAAAAAGCGCTGCATTTTTGCATGTTCTTTCACTAGTATGAGAAATTCAAAAACTTTCTAGGAAACATCACTTCATCTGGTTCTGACTACTTAAAAACTGTTCAAAAAAGATAGAGGTTGCGTTGGCCGGGAATCGAACCCGGGTCAACTGCTTGGAAGGCAGCTATGCTCACCACTATACCACCAACGCACATATTTGCAGCCTTTTCATACTTTCTCTGAGCGCCACAAGAATCAAGGCAATGTTTAGGGAAACAACACTAAATCTGCTTCAGACCATATTGAGAGAGTCGAAGAAAAATTTGGAAAAAGGAAAAGCGCTGCATTTTTGCATGTTCCTTCACTAGTATGAGAAATTCAACAACTTTCTAGGAAACATCACTTCATCTGGTTCTACATAAAAACTGTTCAGAAACACTAGAAGTTGCGTTGGCCGGGAATCGAACCCGGGTCAACTGCTTGGAAGGCAGCTATGCTCACCACTATACCACCAACGCACATATTTGCAGCCTTTTCATACTTTCTCTGAGCGCCACAAGAATCAAGGCAATGTTTAGGGAAACAACACTAAATCTGCTTCAGACCATATTGAGAGAGTCTAAGAAAAGTTTGGAAAAAGGAAAAGCACTGCATTTTTCCATGTTCTTTCACTAGTATGATAAATGCAACAACTTTCTAGGAAACATCACTTCATCTGGTTCTACATAAAAACTGTTCAAAAACAATAGAAGTTGCGTTGGCCGGGAATCGAACCCAAGTCAACTGCTTGGAAGGCAGCTATGCTCACCACTATACCACCAACGCACATATTTGCAGCCTTTTCATACTTTCTCTGAGCGCCACAAGAATCAAGGCAATGTTTAGGGAAACAACACTAAATCTGCTTCAGACCATATTGAGAGAGTCGAAGAAAAGTTTGGAAAAAGGAAAAGCGCTGCATTTTTGTATGTTCTTTCACTAGTATGAGAAATTCAAAAACTTTCTAGGAAACATCACTTCATCTGGTTCTGACTACTTAAAAACTGTTCAAAAAAGATAGAGGTTGCGTTGGCCGGGAATCGAACCCGGGTCAACTGCTTGGAAGGCAGCTATGCTCACCACTATACCACCAACGCACATATTTGCAGCCTTTTCATACTTTCTCTGAGCGCCACAAGAATCAAGGCAATGTTTAGGGAAACAACACTAAATCTGCTTCAGACCATATTGAGAGAGTCGAAGAAAAGTTTGGAAAAAGGAAAAGCGCTGCATTTTTGCATGTTCTTTCACTAGTATGAGAAATTCAAAAACTTTCTAGGAAACATCACTTCATCTGGTTCTACATAAAAACTGTTCAGAAACACTAGAAGTTGCGTTGGCCGGGAATCGAACCCGGGTCAACTGCTTGGAAGGCAGCTATGCTCACCACTATACCACCAACGCACATATTTGCAGCCTTTTCATACTTTCTCTGAGCGCCACAAAAATCAAGGCAATGTTTAGGGAAACAACACTAAATCTGCTTCAGACCATATTGAGAGAGTCGAAGAAAAGTTTGGAAAAAGGAAAAGCGCTGCATTTTTGCATGTTCTTTCACTAGTATGAGAAATTCAAAAACTTTCTAGGAAACATCACTTCATCTGGTTCTGACAACTTAAAAACTGTTCAAAAAAGATAGAGGTTGCGTTGGCCGGGAATCGAACCCGGGTCAACTGCTTGGAAGACAGCTATGCTCACCACTATACCACCAACGCACATATTTGCAGCCTTTTCATACTTTCTCTGAGCGCCACAAGAATCAAGGCAATGTTTAGGGAAACAACACTAAATCTGCTTCAGACCATATTGAGAGAGTTGAAGAAAAGTTTGGAAAAAGGAAAAGCGCTGCATTTTTGCATGTTCTTTCACTAGTATGAGAAATTCAACAACTTTCTAGGAAACATCACTTCATCTGGTTCTGACTACTTAAAAACTGTTCAAAAACGATAGAGGTTGCGTTGGCCGGGAATCGAACCCGGGTCAACTGCTTGGAAGGCAGCTATGCTCACCACTATACCACCAACGCACATATTTGCAGCCTTTTCATACTTTCTCTGAGCGCCACAAGAATCAAGGCAATGTTTAGGAAAACAACACTAAATCTGCTTCAGACCATATTGAGAGAGTCGAAGAAAAGTTTGGAAAAAGGAAAAGCACTGCATTTTTGCATGTTCTTTCACTAGTATGAGAAATTCAACAACTTTCTAGGAAACATCACTTCATCTGGTTCTACATAAAAACTGTTCAAAAACACTAGAAGTTGCGTTGGCCGGGAATCGAACCCGGGTCAATTGCTTGGAAGGCAGCTATGCTCACCACTATACCACCAACGCACATATTTGCAGCCTTTTCATACTTTCTCTGAGCGCCACAAGAATCAAGGCAATGTTTAGGGAAACAACACTAAATCTGCTTCAGACCATATTGAGAGAGTTGAAGAAAAGTTTGGAAAAAGGAAAAGCGCTGCATTTTTGCATGTTCTTTCACTAGTATGAGAAATTCAAAAACTTTCTAGGAAACATCACTTCATCTGGTTCTGACTACTTAAAAACTGTTCAAAAAAGATAGAGGTTGCGTTGGCCAGGAATCGAACCCGGGTCAACTGCTTGGAAGGCAGCTATGCTCACCACTATACCACCAACGCACATATTTGCAGCCTTTTCATACTTTCTCTGAGCGCCACAAGAATCAAGGCAATGTTTAGGGAAACAACACTAAATCTGCTTCAGACCATATTGAGAGAGTCGAAGAAAAGTTTGGAAAAAGGAAAAGCGCTGCATTTTTGCATGTTCTTTCACTAGTATGAGAAATTCAAAAACTTTCTAGGAAACATCACTTCATCTGGTTCTGACAACTTAAAAACTGTTCAAAAAAGATAGAGGTTGCGTTGGCCGGGAATCGAACCCGGGTCAACTGCTTGGAAGACAGCTATGCTCACCACTATACCACCAACGCACATATTTGCAGCCTTTTCATACTTTCTCTGAGCGCCACAAGAATCAAGGCAATGTTTAGGGAAACAACACTAAATCTGCTTCAGACCATATTGAGAGAGTTGAAGAAAAGTTTGGAAAAAGGAAAAGCGCTGCATTTTTGCATGTTCTTTCACTAGTATGAGAAATTCAACAACTTTCTAGGAAACATCACTTCATCTGGTTCTGACTACTTAAAAACTGTTCAAAAACGATAGAGGTTGCGTTGGCCGGGAATCGAACCCGGGTCAACTGCTTGGAAGGCAGCTATGCTCACCACTATACCACCAACGCACATATTTGCAGCCTTTTCATACTTTCTCTGAGCGCCACAAGAATCAAGGCAATGTTTAGGAAAACAACACTAAATCTGCTTCAGACCATATTGAGAGAGTCGAAGAAAAGTTTGGAAAAAGGAAAAGCACTGCATTTTTGCATGTTCTTTCACTAGTATGAGAAATTCAACAACTTTCTAGGAAACATCACTTCATCTGGTTCTACATAAAAACTGTTCAAAAACACTAGAAGTTGCGTTGGCCGGGAATCGAACCCGGGTCAATTGCTTGGAAGGCAGCTATGCTCACCACTATACCACCAACGCACATATTTGCAGCCTTTTCATACTTTCTCTGAGCGCCACAAGAATCAAGGCAATGTTTAGGGAAACAACACTAAATCTGCTTCAGACCATATTGAGAGAGTTGAAGAAAAGTTTGGAAAAAGGAAAAGCGCTGCATTTTTGCATGTTCTTTCACTAGTATGAGAAATTCAAAAACTTTCTAGGAAACATCACTTCATCTGGTTCTGACTACTTAAAAACTGTTCAAAAAAGATAGAGGTTGCGTTGGCCGGGAATCGAACCCGGGTCAACTGCTTGGAAGGCAGCTATGCTCACCACTATACCACCAACGCACATATTTGCAGCCTTTTCATACTTTCTCTGAGCGCCACAAGAATCAAGGCAATGTTTAGGGAAACAACACTAAATCTGCTTCAGACCATATTGAGAGAGTCGAAGAAAAGTTTGGAAAAAGGAAAAGCGCTGCATTTTTGCATGTTCTTTCACTAGTATGAGAAATTCAAAAACTTTCTAGGAAACATCACTTCATCTGGTTCTACATAAAAACTGTTCAAAAACACTAGAAGTTGCGTTGGCCGGGAATCGAACCCGGGTCAACTGCTTGGAAGGCAGCTATGCTCACCACTATACCACCAACGCACATATTTGCAGCCTTTTCATACTTTCTCTGAGCGCCACAAAAATCAAGGCAATGTTTAGGGAAACAACACTAAATCTGCTTCAGACCATATTGAGAGAGTCGAAGAAAAGTTTGGAAAAAGGAAAAGCGCTGCATTTTTGCATGTTCTTTCACTAGTATGAGAAATTCAAAAACTTTCTAGGAAACATCACTTCATCTGGTTCTGACAACTTAAAAACTGTTCAAAAAAGATAGAGGTTGCGTTGGCCGGGAATCGAACCCGGGTCAACTGCTTGGAAGGCAGCTATGCTCACCACTATACCACCAACGCACATATTTGCAGCCTTTTCCTACTTTCTCTGAGCGCCACAAGAATCAAGGCAATGTTTAGGGAAACAACACTAAATCTGCTTCAGACCATATTGAGAGAGTCGAAGAAAAGTTTGGAAAAAGGAAAAGCACTGCATTTTTCCATGTTCTTTCACTAGTATGAGAAATTCAACAACTTTCTAGGAAACATCACTTCATCTGGTTCTACATAAAAACTGTTCAAAAACACTAGAAGTTGCGTTGGCCGGGAATCGAACCCGGGTCAACTGCTTGGAAGGCAGCTATGCTCACCACTATACCACCAACGCACATATTTGCAGCCTTTTCATACTTTCTCTGAGCGCCATAAGAATCAAGGCAATGTTTAGGGAAACAACACTAAATCTGCTTCAGACCATATTGAGAGAGTCGAAGAAAAGTTTGGAAAAAGAAAAAGCTCTGCATTTTTGCATGTTCTTTCACTAGTATGAGAAATTCAAAAACTTTCTAGGAAACATCACTTCATCTGGTTCTGACTACTTAAAAACTGTTCAAAAAAGATAGAGGTTGCGTTGGCCGGGAATCGAACCCGGGTCAACTGCTTGGAAGGCAGCTATGCTCACCACTATACCACCAACGCACATATTTGCAGCGTTTTCATACTTTCTCTGAGCGCCACAAGAATCAAGGCAATGTTTAGGGAAACAACACTAAATCTGCTTCAGACCATATTGAGAGAGTCGAAGAAAAGTTTGGAAAAAGGAAAAGCACTGCATTTTTCCATGTTCTTTCACTAGTATGAGAAATTCAACAACTTTCTAGGAAACATCACTTCATCTGGTTCTACATAAAAACTGTTCAAAAACACTAGAAGTTGCGTTGGCCGGGAATCGAACCCGGGTCAACTGCTTGGAAGGCAGCTATGCTCACCACTATACCACCAACGCACATATTTGCAGCGTTTTCATACTTTCTCTGAGCGCCACAAGAATCAAGGCAATGTTTAGGGAAACAACACTAAATCTGCTTCAGACCATATTGAGAGAGTCGAAGAAAAGTTTGGAAAAAGAAAAAGCGCTGCATTTTTGCATGTTCTTTCACTAGTATGAGAAATTCAAAAACTTTCTAGGAAACATCACTTCATCTGGTTCTGACTACTTAAAAACTGTTCAAAAAAGATAGAGGTTGCGTTGGCCGGGAATCGAACCCGGGTCAACTGCTTGGAAGGCAGCTATGCTCACCACTATACCACCAACGCACATATTTGCAGCGTTTTCATACTTTCTCTGAGCGCCACAAGAATCAAGGCAATGTTTAGGGAAACAACACTAAATCTGCTTCAGACCATATTGAGAGAGTCGAAGAAAAGTTTGGAAAAAGGAAAAGCGCTGCATTTTTGCATGTTCTTTCACTAGTATGAGAAATTCAAAAACTTTCTAGGAAACATCACTTCATCTGGTTCTACATAAAAACTGTTCAAAAACACTAGAAGTTGCATTGGCCGGGAATCGAACCCAGGTCAACTGCTTGGAAGGCAGCTATGCTCACCACTATACCACCAACGCACATATTTGCAGCCTTTTCATACTTTCTCTGAGCGCCACAAAAATCAAGGCAATGTTTAGGGAAACAACACTAAATCTGCTTCAGACCATATTGAGAGAGTCGAAGAAAAGTTTGGAAAAAGGAAAAGCGCTGCATTTTTGCATGTTCTTTCACTAGTATGAGAAATTCAACAACTTTCTAGGAAACATCACTTCATCTGGTTCTGACAACTTAAAAACTGTTCAAAAAAGATAGAGGTTGCGTTGGCCGGGAATCGAACCCGGGTCAACTGCTTGGAAGGCAGCTATGCTCACCACTATACCACCAACGCACATATTTGCAGCCTTTTCATACTTTCTCTGAGCGCCACAAGAATCAAGGCAATGTTTAGGGAAACAACACTAAATCTGCTTCAGACCATATTGAGAGAGTTGAAGAAAAGTTTGGAAAAAGGAAAAGCGCTGCATTTTTGCATGTTCTTTCACTAGTATGAGAAATTCAAAAACTTTCTAGGAAACATCACTTCATCTGGTTCTGACAACTTAAAAACTGTTCAAAAAAGATAGAGGTTGCGTTGGCCGGGAATCAAACCCGGGTCAACTGCTTGGAAGGCAGCTATGCTCACCACTATACCACCAACGCACATGTTTGCAGCCTTTTCATACTTTCTCTGAGCGCCACAAGAATCAAGGCAATGTTTAGGGAAACAACACTAAATCTGCTTCAGACCATATTGAGAGAGTCGAAGAAAAGTTTGGAAAAAGGAAAAGCACTGCATTTTTCCATGTTCTTTCACTAGTATGAGAAATTCAACAACTTTCTAGGAAACATCACTTCATCTGGTTCTACATAAAAACTGTTCAAAAACACTAGAAGTTGCGTTGGCCGGGAATCGAACCCGGGTCAACTGCTTGGAAGGCAGCTATGCTCACCACTATACCACCAACGCACATATTTGCAGCCTTTTCATACTTTCTCTGAGCGCCACAAGAATCAAGGCAATGTTTAGGGAAACAACACTAAATCTGCTTCAGACCATATTGAGAGAGTCGAAGAAAAGTTTGGAAAAAGGAAAAGCGCTGCATTTTTGCATGTTCTTTCACTAGTATGAGAAATTCAAAAACTTTCTAGGAAACATCACTTCATCTGGTTCTGACTACTTAAAAACTGTTCAAAAAAGATAGAGGTTGCGTTGGCCGGGAATCGAACCCGGGTCAACTGCTTGGAAGGCAGCTATGCTCACCACTATACCACCAACGCACATATTTGCAGCCTTTTCATACTTTCTCTGAGCGCCACAAGAATCAAGGCAATGTTTAGGGAAACAACACTAAATCTGCTTCAGACCATATTGAGAGAGTCTAAGAAAAGTTTGGAAAAAGGAAAAGCACTGCATTTTTCCATGTTCTTTCACTAGTATGAGAAATGCAACAACTTTCTAGGAAACATCACTTCATCTGGTTCTACATAAAAACTGTTCAAAAACACTAGAAGTTGCGTTGGCCGGGAATCGAACCCAAGTCAACTGCTTGGAAGGCAGCTATGCTCACCACTATACCACCAACGCACATATTTGCAGCCTTTTCATACTTTCTCTGAGCGCCACAAGAATCAAGGCAATGTTTAGGGAAACAACACTAAATCTGCTTCAGACCATATTGAGAGAGTCGAAGAAAAGTTTGGAAAAAGGAAAAGCGCTGCATTTTTGCATGTTCTTTCACTAGTATGAGAAATTCAAAAACTTTCTAGGAAACATCACTTCATCTGGTTCTGACAACTTAAAAACTGTTCAAAAAAGATAGAGGTTGCGTTGGCCGGGAATCGAACCCGAGTCAACTGCTTGGAAGGCAGCTATGCTCACCACTATACCACCAACGCACATATTTGCAGCCTTTTCATACTTTCTCTGAGCGCCACAAGAATCAAGGCAATGTTTAGGGAAACAACACTAAATCTGCTTCAGATCATATTGAGAGAGTTGAAGAAAAGTTTGGAAAAAGGAAAAGCGCTGCATTTTTGCATGTTCTTTCACTAGTATGAGAAATTCAAAAACTTTCTAGGAAACATCACTTCATCTGGTTCTACATAAAAACTGTTCAAAAACACTAGAAGTTGCGTTGGCCGGGAATCGAACCCGGGTCAACTGCTTGGAAGGCAGCTATGCTCACCACTATACCACCAACGCAAATATTTGCAGCCTTTTCATACTTTCTCTGAGCGCCACAAGAATCAAGGCAATGTTTAGGGAAACAACACTAAATCTGCTTCAGACCATATTGAGAGAGTCGAAGAAAAATTTGGAAAAAGGAAAAGCGCTGCATTTTTGCATGTTCCTTCACTAGTATGAGAAATTCAACAACTTTCTAGGAAACATCACTTCATCTGGTTCTGACTACTTAAAAACTGTTCAAAAAAGATAGAGGTTGCGTTGGCCGGGAATCGAACCCGGGTCAACTGCTTGGAAGGCAGCTATGCTCACCACTATACCACCAACGCACATATTTGCAGCCTTTTCATACTTTCTCTGAGCGCCACAAGAATCAAGGCAATGTTTAGGGAAACAACACTAAATCTGCTTCAGACCATATTGAGAGAGTCTAAGAAAAGTTTGGAAAAAGGAAAAGCACTGCATTTTTCCATGTTCTTTCACTAGTATGAGAAATGCAACAACTTTCTAGGAAACATCACTTCATCTGGTTCTACATAAAAACTGTTCAAAAACAATAGAAGTTGCGTTGGCCGGGAATCGAACCCAAGTCAACTGCTTGGAAGGCAGCTATGCTCACCACTATACCACCAACGCACATATTTGCAGCCTTTTCATACTTTCTCTGAGCGCCACAAGAATCAAGGCAATGTTTAGGGAAACAACACTAAATCTGCTTCAGACCATATTGAGAGAGTCGAAGAAAAGTTTGGAAAAAGGAAAAGCACTGCATTTTTGTATGTTCTTTCACTAGTATGAGAAATTCAAAAACTTTCTAGGAAACATCACTTCATCTGGTTCTGACTACTTAAAAACTGTTCAAAAAAGATAGAGGTTGCGTTGGCCGGGAATCGAACCCGGGTCAACTGCTTGGAAGGCAGCTATGCTCACCACTATACCACCAACGCACATATTTGCAGCCTTTTCATACTTTCTCTGAGCGCCACAAGAATCAAGGCAATGTTTAGGGAAACAACACTAAATCTGCTTCAGACCATATTGAGAGAGTCTAAGAAAAGTTTGGAAAAAGGAAAAGCACTGCATTTTTCCATGTTCTTTCACTAGTATGAGAAATGCAACAACTTTCAAGGAAACATCACTTCATCTGGTTCTACATAAAAACTGTTCAAAAACAATAGAAGTTGCGTTGGCCGGGAATCGAACCCAAGTCAACTGCTTGGAAGGCAGCTATGCTCACCACTATACCACCAACGCACATATTTGCAGCCTTTTCATACTTTCTCTGAGCGCCACAAGAATCAAGGCAATGTTTAGGGAAACAACACTAAATCTGCTTCAGACCATATTGAGAGAGTCGAAGAAAAGTTTGGAAAAAGGAAAAGCGCTGCATTTTTGCATGTTCTTTCACTAGTATGAGAAATTCAAAAACTTTCTAGGAAACATCACTTCATCTGGTTCTACATAAAAACTGTTCAAAAACACTAGAAGTTGCGTTGGCCGGGAATCGAACCCGGGTCAACTGCTTGGAAGGCAGCTATGCTCACCACTATACCACCAACGCACATATTTGCAGCCTTTTCATACTTTCTCTGAGCGCCACAAAAATCAAGGCAATGTTTAGGGAAACAACACTAAATCTGCTTCAGACCATATTGAGAGAGTCGAAGAAAAGTTTGGAAAAAGGAAAAGCGCTGCATTTTTGCATGTTCTTTCACTAGTATGAGAAATTCAAAAACTTTCTAGGAAACATCACTTCATCTGGTTCTGACTACTTAAAAACTGTTCAAAAACGATAGAGGTTGCGTTGGCCGGGAATCGAACCCGGGTCAACTGCTTGGAAGGCAGCTATGCTCACCACTATACCACCAACGCACATATTTGCAGCCTTTTCATACTTTCTCTGAGCGCCACAAGAATCAAGGCAATGTTTAGGGAAACAACACTAAATCTGCTTCAGACCATATTGAGAGAGTCGAAGAAAAGTTTGGAAAAAGGAAAAGCACTGCATTTTTCCATGTTCTTTCACTAGTATGAGAAATTCAACAACTTTCTAGGAAACATCACTTCATCTGGTTCTACATAAAAACTGTTCAAAAACACTAGAAGTTGCGATGGCCGGGAATCGAACCCGGGTCAACTGCTTGGAAGGCAGCTATGCTCACCACTATACCACCAACGCACATATTTGCAGCCTTTTCATACTTTCTCTGAGCGCCACAAGAATCAAGGCAATGTTTAGGGAAACAACACTAAATCTGCTTCAGACCATATTGAGAGAGTCGAAGAAAAGTTTGGAAAAAGGAAAAGCGCTGCATTTTTGCATGTTCTTTCACTAGTATGAGAAATTCAAAAACTTTCTAGGAAACATCACTTCATCTGGTTCTGACAACTTAAAAACTGTTAAAAAAAGATAGAGGTTGCGTTGGCCGGGAATCGAACCCGGGTCAACTGCTTGGAAGGCAGCTATGCTCACCACTATACCACCAACGCACATATTTGCAGCCTTTTCATACTTTCTCTGAGCGCCACAAGAATCAAGGCAATGTTTAGGGAAACAACACTAAATCTGCTTCAGACCATATTGAGAGAGTCGAAGAAAAGTTTGGAAAAAGGAAAAGCACTGCATTTTTGCATGTTCTTTCACTAGTATGAGAAATTCAACAACTTTCTAGGAAACATCACTTCATCTGGTTCTACATAAAAACTGTTCAAAAACACTAGAAGTTGCGTTGGCCGGGAATCGAACCCGGGTCAACTGCTTGGAAGGCAGCTATGCTCACCACTATACCACCAACGCACATATTTGCAGCGTTTTCATACTTTCTCTGAGCGCCACAAGAATCAAGGCAATGTTTAGGGAAACAACACTAAATCTGCTTCAGACCATATTGAGAGAGTCGAAGAAAAGTTTGGAAAAAGAAAAAGCGCTGCATTTTTGCATGTTCTTTCACTAGTATGAGAAATTCAAAAACTTTCTAGGAAACATCACTTCATCTGGTTCTGACTACTTAAAAACTGTTCAAAAAAGATAGAGGTTGCGTTGGCCGGGAATCGAACCCGGGTCAACTGCTTGGAAGGCAGCTATGCTCACCACTATACCACCAACGCACATATTTGCAGCCTTTTCATACTTTCTCTGAGCGCCACAAGAATCAAGGCAATGTTTAGGGAAACAACACTAAATCTGCTTCAGACCATATTGAGAGAGTCGAAGAAAAGTTTGGAAAAAGGAAAAGCGCTGCATTTTTGCATGTTCTTTCACTAGTATGAGAAATTCAAAAACTTTCTAGGAAACATCACTTCATCTGGTTCTACATAAAAACTGTTCAAAAACACTAGAAGTTGCGTTGGCCGGGAATCGAACCCGGGTCAATTGCTTGGAAGGCAGCTATGCTCACCACTATACCACCAACGCACATATTTGCAGCCTTTTCATACTTTCTCTGAGCGCCACAAGAATCAAGGCAATGTTTAGGGAAACAACACTAAATCTGCTTCAGACCATATTGAGAGAGTTGAAGAAAAGTTTGGAAAAAGGAAAAGCGCTGCATTTTTGCATGTTCTTTCACTAGTATGAGAAATTCAAAAACTTTCTAGGAAACATCACTTCATCTGGTTCTGACTACTTAAAAACTGTTCAAAAAAGATAGAGGTTGCGTTGGCCGGGAATCAAACCCGGGTCAACTGCTTGGAAGGCAGCTATGCTCACCACTATACCACCAACGCACATATTTGCAGCCTTTTCATACTTTCTCTGAGCGCCACAAGAATCAAGGCAATGTTTAGGGAAACAACACTAAATCTGCTTCAGACCATATTGAGAGAGTCGAAGAAAAGTTTGGAAAAAGGAAAAGCACTGCATTTTTCCATGTTCTTTCACTAGTATGAGAAATTCAACAACTTTCTAGGAAACATCACTTCATCTGGTTCTACATAAAAACTGTTCAAAAACACTAGAAGTTGCGATGGCCGGGAATCGAACCCGGGTCAACTGCTTGGAAGGCAGCTATGCTCACCACTATACCACCAACGCACATATTTGCAGCCTTTTCATACTTTCTCTGAGCGCCACAAGAATCAAGGCAATGTTTAGGGAAACAACACTAAATCTGCTTCAGACCATATTGAGAGAGTCGAAGAAAAGTTTGGAAAAAGGAAAAGCACTGCATTTTTCCATGTTCTTTCACTAGTATGAGAAATTCAACAACTTTCTAGGAAACATCACTTCATCTGGTTCTACATAAAAACTGTTCAAAAACACTAGAAGTTGCGTTGGCCGGGAATCGAACCCGGGTCAACTGCTTGGAAGGCAGCTATGCTCACCACTATACCACCAACGCACATATTTGCAGCGTTTTCATACTTTCTCTGAGCGCCACAAGAATCAAGGCAATGTTTAGGGAAACAACACTAAATCTGCTTCAGACCATATTGAGAGAGTCGAAGAAAAGTTTGGAAAAAGAAAAAGCGCTGCATTTTTGCATGTTCTTTCACTAGTATGAGAAATTCAAAAACTTTCTAGGAAACATCACTTCATCTGGTTCTGACTACTTAAAAACTGTTCAAAAATGATAGAGGTTGCGTTGGACGGGAATCGAACCCGGGTCAACTGCTTGGAAGGCAGCTATGCTCACCACTATACCACCAACGCACATATTTGCAGCCTTTTCATACTTTCTCTGAGCGCCACAAGAATCAAGGCAATGTTTAGGGAAACAACACTAAATCTGCTTCAGAACATATTGAGAGAGTCGAAGAAAAGTTTGGAAAAAGGAAAAGCGCTGCATTTTTGCATGTTCCTTCACTAGTATGAGAAATTCAACAACTTTCTAGGAAACATCACTTCATCTGGTTCTACATAAAAACTGTTCAAAAACACTAGAAGTTGCGTTGGCCGGGAATCGAACCCGGGTCAACTGCTTGGAAGGCAGCTATGCTCACCACTATACCACCAACGCACATGTTTGCAGCCTTTTCATACTTTCTCTGAGCGCCACAAGAATCAAGGCAATGTTTAGGGAAACAACACTAAATCTGCTTCAGACCATATTGAGAGAGTCGAAGAAAAGTTTGGAAAAAGGAAAAGCACTGCATTTTTCCATGTTCTTTCACTAGTATGAGAAATTCAACAACTTTCTAGGAAACATCACTTCATCTGGTTCTACATAAAAACTGTTCAAAAACACTAGAAGTTGCGTTGGCCGGGAATCGAACCCGGGTCAACTGCTTGGAAGGCAGCTATGCTCACCACTATACCACCAACGCACATGTTTGCAGCCTTTTCATACTTTCTCTGAGCGCCACAAGAATCAAGGCAATGTTTAGGGAAACAACACTAAATCTGCTTCAGACCATATTGAGAGAGTCGAAGAAAAGTTTGGAAAAAGGAAAAGCACTGCATTTTTCCATGTTCTTTCACTAGTATGAGAAATTCAAAAACTTTCTAGGAAACATCACTTCATCTGGTTCTGACTACTTAAAAACTGTTCAAAAAAGAAAGAGGTTGAGTTGGCCGGGAATCGAACCCGGGTCAACTGCTTGGAAGGCAGCTATGCTCACCACTATACCACCAACGCACATCTTTGCAGCCTTTTCATACTTTCTCTGAATGCCGCAAGAATCAAGGCAATGTTTAGGGAAACAACACTAAATCTGCTTCAGACCATATTGAGAGAGTCGAAGAAAAGTTTGGAAAAAGGAAAAGCACTGCATTTTTCCATGTTCTTTCACTAGTATGAGAAATTCAACAACTTTCTAGGAAACATCACTTCATCTGGTTCTACATAAAAACTGTTCAAAAACACTAGAAGTTGCGATGGCCGGGAATCGAACCCGGGTCAACTGCTTGGAAGGCAGCTATGCTCACCACTATACCACCAACGCACATATTTGCAGCCTTTTCATACTTTCTCTGAGCGCCACAAGAATCAAGGCAATGTTTAGGGAAACAACACTAAATCTGCTTCAGACCATATTGAGAGAGTCGAAGAAAAGTTTGGAAAAAGGAAAAGCACTGCATTTTTCCATGTTCTTTCACTAGTATGAGAAATTCAACAACTTTCTAGGAAACATCACTTCATCTGGTTCTACATAAAAACTGTTCAAAAACACTAGAAGTTGCGTTGGCCGGGAATCGAACCCGGGTCAACTGCTTGGAAGGCAGCTATGCTCACCACTATACCACCAACGCACATATTTGCAGCGTTTTCATACTTTCTCTGAGCGCCACAAGAATCAAGGCAATGTTTAGGGAAACAACACTAAATCTGCTTCAGACCATATTGAGAGAGTCGAAGAAAAGTTTGGAAAAAGAAAAAGCGCTGCATTTTTGCATGTTCTTTCACTAGTATGAGAAATTCAAAAACTTTCTAGGAAACATCACTTCATCTGGTTCTGACTACTTAAAAACTGTTCAAAAATGATAGAGGTTGCGTTGGACGGGAATCGAACCCGGGTCAACTGCTTGGAAGGCAGCTATGCTCACCACTATACCACCAACGCACATATTTGCAGCCTTTTCATACTTTCTCTGAGCGCCACAAGAATCAAGGCAATGTTTAGGGAAACAACACTAAATCTGCTTCAGAACATATTGAGAGAGTCGAAGAAAAGTTTGGAAAAAGGAAAAGCGCTGCATTTTTGCATGTTCCTTCACTAGTATGAGAAATTCAACAACTTTCTAGGAAACATCACTTCATCTGGTTCTACATAAAAACTGTTCAAAAACACTAGAAGTTGCGTTGGCCGGGAATCGAACCCGGGTCAACTGCTTGGAAGGCAGCTATGCTCACCACTATACCACCAACGCACATATTTGCAGCCTTTTCATACTTTCTCTGAGCGCCACAAGAATCAAGGCATTGTTTAGGGAAACAACACTAAATCTGCTTCAGACCATATTGAGAGAGTCGAAGAAAAGTTTGGAAAAAGGAAAAGCACTGCATTTTTGCATGTTCTTTCACTAGTATGAGAAATTCAAAAACTTTCTAGGAAACATCACTTCATCTGGTTCTGACTACTTAAAAACTGTTCAAAAAAGTTAGAGGTTGTGTTGGCCGGGAATCGAAGCCGGGTCAACTGCTTGGAAGGCAGCTATGCTCACCACTATACCACCATCGCACATATTCACAGCCTTTTCATACTTTCTCTGAGCGCCACAAGAATCAAGGCAATGTTTAGGGAAACAACACTAAATCTGCTTCAGACCATATTGAGAGAGTCGAAGAAAAGTTTGGAAAAAGGAAAAGCGCTGCATTTTTCCATGTTCTTTCACTAGTATGAGAAATTCAAAAACTTTCTAGGAAACATCACTTCATCTGGTTCTGACTACTTAAAAACTGTTCAAAAAAGAAAGAGGTTGAGTTGGCCGGGAATCGAACCCGGGTCAACTGCTTGGAAGGCAGCTATGCTCACCACTATACCACCAACGCACATATTTGCAGCCTTTTCATACTTTCTCTGAACGCCGCAAGAATCAAGGCAATGTTTAGGGAAACAACACTAAATCTGCTTCAGACCATATTGAGAGAGTCGAAGAAAAGTTTGGAAAAAGGAAAAGCGCTGCATTTTTGCATGTTCCTTCACTAGTATGAGAAATTCAAAAACTTTCTAGGAAACATCACTTCATCTGGTTCTACATAAAAACTGTTCAAAAACACTAGAAGTTGCGTTGGCCAGGAATCGAACCCGGGGCAGCTGCTTGGAAGGCAGCTATGCTCACCACTATACCACCAACGCACATATTTGCAGACTTTTCATACTTTCTCTGAGCACCACAAGAATCAAGGCAATGTTTAGGGAAACAACACTGAATCTGCTTCAGACCATATTGAGAGAGTCGAAGAAAAATTTGGAAAAAGGAAAAGCGCTGCATTTTTGCATGTTCCTTTACTAGTATGAGAAATTCAACAACTTTCTAGGAAACATCACTTCATCTGGTTCTACATCAAAACTGTTCAAAAACACTAGAAGTTGCGTTGGCCGGGAATCGAACCCGGGTCAACTGCTTGGAAGGCAGCTATGCTCTGCACTATACCACCAACGCACATATTTGCAGCCTTTTCATACTTTCTCTGAGCGCCACAAGAATCAAGGCAATGTTTAGGGAAACAACACTAAATCTGCTTCAGAACATATTGAGAGAGTCGAAGAAAAGTTTGGAAAAAGGAAAAGCGCTGCATTTTTCCATGTTCTTTCACTAGTATGAGAAATTCAACAACTTTCTAGGAAACATCACTTCATCTGGTTCTGACTACTTAAAAACTGTTCAAAAAAGATAGAGGTTGCGTTGGCCGGGAATCGAACCCGGGTCAACTGCTTGGAAGGCAGCTATGCTCACCACTATACCACCAACGCACATATTTGCAGCCTTTTCATACTTTCTCTGAGCGCCACAAGAATCAAGGCAATGTTTAGGGAAACAACACTAAATCTGCTTCAGACCATATTGAGAGAGTCGAAGAAAAGTTTGGAAAAAGGAAAAGCGCTGCATTTTTGCATGTTCTTTCACTAGTATGAGAAATTCAAAAACTTTCTAGGAAACATCACTTCATCTGGTTCTGACTACTTAAAAACTGTTCAAAAAAGATAGAGGTTGCGTTGGCCGGGAATCGAACCCGAGTCAACTGCTTGGAAGGCAGCTATGCTCACCACTATACCACCAACGCACATATTTGCAGCCTTTTCATACTTTCTCTGAGCGCCACAAGAATCAAGGCAATGTTTAGGGAAACAACACTAAATCTGCTTCAGACCATATTGAGAGAGTTGAAGAAAAGTTTGGAAAAAGGAAAAGCGCTGCATTTTTGCATGTTCTTTCACTAGTATGAGAAATTCAACAACTTTCTAGGAAACATCACTTCATCTGGTTCTGACTACTTAAAAACTGTTCAAAAAAGATAGAGGTTGTGTTGGCCGGGAATCGAACCCGGGTCAACTGCTTGGAAGGCAGCTATGCTCACCACTATACCACCAACGCACATATTTGAAGCCTTTTCATACTTTCTCTGAGCGCCACACGAATCAAGGCAATGTTTAGGGAAACAACACTAAATCTGCTTCAGAACATATTGAGAGAGTCGAAGAAAAGTTTGGAAAAAGGAAAAGCGCTGCATTTTTCCATGTTCTTTCACTAGTATGAGAAATTCAACAACTTTCTAGGAAACATCACTTCATCTGGTTCTGACTACTTAAAAACTGTTCAAAAAAGATAGAGGTTGCGTTGGCCGGGAATCGAACCCGGGTCAACTGCTTGGAAGGCAGCTATGCTCACCACTATACCACCAACGCACATATTTGCAGCCTTTTCATACTTTCTCTGAGCGCCACAAGAATCAAGGCAATGTTTAGGGAAACAACACTAAATCTGCTTCAGACCATATTGAGAGAGTCGAAGAAAAGTTTGGAAAAAGGAAAAGCGCTGCATTTTTGCATGTTCTTTCACTAGTATGAGAAATTCAAAAACTTTCTAGGAAACATCACTTCATCTGGTTCTGACTACTTAAAAACTGTTCAAAAAAGATAGAGGTTGCGTTGGCCGGGAATCGAACCCGAGTCAACTGCTTGGAAGGCAGCTATGCTCACCACTATACCACCAACGCACATATTTGCAGCCTTTTCATACTTTCTCTGAGCGCCACAAGAATCAAGGCAATGTTTAGGGAAACAACACTAAATCTGCTTCAGACCATATTGAGAGAGTTGAAGAAAAGTTTGGAAAAAGGAAAAGCGCTGCATTTTTGCATGTTCTTTCACTAGTATGAGAAATTCAACAACTTTCTAGGAAACATCACTTCATCTGGTTCTGACTACTTAAAAACTGTTCAAAAAAGATAGAGGTTGTGTTGGCCGGGAATCGAACCCGGGTCAACTGCTTGGAAGGCAGCTATGCTCACCACTATACCACCAACGCACATATTTGAAGCCTTTTCATACTTTCTCTGAGCGCCACACGAATCAAGGCAATGTTTAGGGAAACAACACTAAATCTGCTTCAGAACATATTGAGAGAGTCGAAGAAAAGTTTGGAAAAAGGAAAAGCGCTGCATTTTTGCATGTTCCTTCACTAGTATGAGAAATTCAAAAACTTTCTAGGAAACATCACTTCATCTGGTTCTGACTACTTAAAAACTGTTCAAAAAAGATAGAGGTTGCGTTGGCCAGGAATCGAACCCGGGTCAACTGCTTGGAAGGCAGCTATGCTCACCACTATACCACCAACGCACATATTTGCAGCCTTTTCATACTTTCTCTGAGCGCCACAAAAATCAAGGCAATGTTTAGGGAAACAACACTAAATCTGCTTCAGAACATATTGAGAGAGTCGAAGAAAAGTTTGGAAAAAGGAAAAGCGCTGCATTTTTGCATGTTCCTTCACTAGTATGAGAAATTCAAAAACTTTCTAGGAAACATCACTTCATCTGGTTCTACATAAAAACTGTTCAAAAACACTAGAAGTTGCGTTGGCCGGGAATCGAACCCGGGTCAACTGCTTGGAAGGCAGCTATGCTCACCACTATACCACCAACGCACATATTTGCAGCCTTTTCATACTTTCTCTGAGCGCCACAAGAATCAAGGCAATGTTTAGGGAAACAACACTAAATCTGCTTCAGACCATATTGAGAGAGTCGAAGAAAAGTTTGGAAAAAGGAAAAGCGTTGCATTTTTGCATGTTCTTTCACTAGTATGAGAAATTCAAAAACTTTCTAGGAAACATCACTTCATCTGGTTCTGACTACTTAAAAACTGTTCAAAAAAGATAGAGGTTGCGTTGGCCGGGAATCAAACCCGGGTCAACTGCTTGGAAGGCAGCTATGCTCACCACTATACCACCAACGCACATATTTGCAGCCTTTTCATACTTTCTCTGAGCGCCGCAAGAATCAAGGCAATGTTTAGGGAAACAACACTAAATCTGCTTCAGACCATATTGAGAGAGTCGAAGAAAAGTTTGGAAAAAGGAAAAGCGCTGCATTTTTGCATGTTCTTTCACTAGTATGAGAAATTCAACAACTTTCTAGGAAACATCACTTCATCTGGTTCTACATAAAAACTGTTCAAAAACACTAGAAGTTGCGTTGGCTGGGAAACGAACCCGGGTCAACTGCTTGGAAGGCAGCTATGCTCACCACTATACCACCAACGCACATATTTGCAGCCTTTTCATACTTTCTCTGCGCGCCACAAGAATCAAGGCAATGTTTAGGGAAACAACACTAAATCTGCTTCAGACCATATTGAGAGAGTCAAAGAAAAGTTTGGAAAGAGGAAAAGCGCTGCATTTTTCCATGTTCTTTCACTAGTATGAGAAATTCAACAACTTTCTAGGAAACATCACTTCATCTGGTTCTACATAAAAACTGTTCAAAAACACTAGAAGTTGCGTTGGCTGGGAAACGAACCCGGGTCAACTGCTTGGAAGGCAGCTATGCTCACCACTATACCACCAACGCACATATTTGCAGCCTTTTCATACTTTCTCTGAGCGCCACAAGAATCAAGGCAATGTTTAGGGAAACAACACTAAATCTGCTTCAGACCATATTGAGAGAGTCGAAGAAAAGTTTGGAAAAAAAAAAAGCGCTGCATTTTTGCATGTTCTTTCACTAGTATGAGAAATTCAAAAACTTTCTAGGAAACATCACTTCATCTGGTTCTGACTACTTAAAAACTGTTCAAAAAAGATAGAGGTTGCGTTGGCCGGGAATCGAACCCGGGTCAACTGCTTGGAAGGCAGCTATGCTCACCACTATACCACCAACGCACATATTTGCAGCCTTTTCATACTTTCTCTGAGCGCCGCAAGAATCAAGGCAATGTTTAGGGAAAAAAGACTAAATCTGCTTCAGACCATATTGAGAGAGTTGAAGAAAAGTTTGGAAAAAGGAAAAGCGCTGCATTTTTGCATGTTCCTTTACTAGTATGAGAAATTCAACAACTTTCTAGGAAACATCACTTCATCTGGTTCTACATAAAAACTGTTCAAAAAAGATAGAGGTTGCGTTGGCCGGGAATCGAACCCGGGTCAACTGCTTGGAAGGCAGCTATGCTCACCACTATACCACCAACGCACATATTTGCAGCCTTTTCATACTTTCTCTGAGCGCCACAAGAATCAAGGCAATGTTTAGGGAAACAACACTAAATCTGCTTCAGACCATATTGAGAGAGTCGAAGAAAAGTTTGGAAAAAGGAAAAGCACTGCATTTTTCCATGTTCTTTCACTAGTATGAGAAATTCAACAACTTTCTAGGAAACATCACTTCATCTGGTTCTACATAAAAACTGTTCAAAAACACTAGAAGTTGCGTTGGCCGGGAATCGAACCCGGGTCAACTGCTTGGAAGGCAGCTATGCTCACCACTATACCACCAACGCACATATTTGCAGCCTTTTCATACTTTCTCTGAGCGCCACAAGAATCAAGGCAATGTTTAGGGAAACAACACTAAATCTGCTTCAGACCATATTGAGAGAGTCGAAGAAAAATTTGGAAAAAGGAAAAGCGCTGCATTTTTGCATGTTCCTTTACTAGTATGAGAAATTCAACAACTTTCTAGGAAACATCACTTCATCTGGTTCTACATCAAAACTGTTCAAAAACACTAGAAGTTGCGTTGGCCGGGAATCGAACCCGGGTCAACTGCTTGGAAGGCAGCTATGCTCTGCACTATACCACCAACGCACATATTTGCAGCCTTTCCATACTTTCTCTGAGCGCCACAAGAATCAAGGCAATGTTTAGGGAAACAACACTAAATCTGCTTCAGACCATATTGAGAGAGTCGAAGAAAAGTTTGGAAAAAGGAAAAGCGCTGCATTTTTCCATGTTCTTTCACTAGTATGAGAAATTCAACAACTTTCTAGGAAACATCACTTCATCTGGTTCTGACTACTTAAAAACTGTTCAAAAAAGATAGAGGTTGCGTTGGCCGGGAATCGAACCCGGGTCAACTGCTTGGAAGGCAGCTATGCTCACCACTATACCACCAACGCACATATTTGCAGCCTTTTCATACTTTCTCTGAGCGCCACAAGAATCAAGGCAATGTTTAGGGAAACAACACTAAATCTGCTTCAGAACATATTGAGAGAGTCGAAGAAAAGTTTGGAAAAAGGAAAAGCGCTGCATTTTTGCATGTTCCTTCACTAGTATGAGAAATTCAAAAACTTTCTAGGAAACATCACTTCATCTGGTTCTACATAAAAACTGTTCAAAAACACTAGAAGTTGCGTTGGCCGGGAATCGAACCCGGGGCAGCTGCTTGGAAGGCAGCTATGCTCACCACTATACCACCAACGCACATATTTGCAGACTTTTCATACTTTCTCTGAGCACCACAAGAATCAAGGCAATGTTTAGGGAAACAACACTGAATCTGCTTCAGACCATATTGAGAGAGTCGAAGAAAAATTTGGAAAAAGGAAAAGCGCTGCATTTTTGCATGTTCCTTTACTAGTATGAGAAATTCAACAACTTTCTAGGAAACATCACTTCATCTGGTTCTACATCAAAACTGTTCAAAAACACTAGAAGTTGCGTTGGCCGGGAATCGAACCCGGGTCAACTGCTTGGAAGGCAGCTATGCTCTGCACTATACCACCAACGCACATATTTGCAGCCTTTTCATACTTTCTCTGAGCGCCACAAGAATCAAGGCAATGTTTAGGGAAACAACACTAAATCTGCTTCAGAACATATTGAGAGAGTCGAAGAAAAGTTTGGAAAAAGGAAAAGCGCTGCATTTTTCCATGCTCTTTCACTAGTATGAGAAATTCAACAACTTTCTAGGAAACATCACTTCATCTGGTTCTGACTACTTAAAAACTGTTCAAAAAAGATAGAGGTTGCGTTGGCCGGGAAGCGAACCCGGGTCAACTGCTTGGAAGGCAGCTATGCTCACCACTATATCACCAACGCACATATTTGCAGCCTTTTCATACGTTCTCTGAGCGCCACAAGAATCAAGGCAATGTTTAGGGAAACAACACTAAATCTGCTTCAGACCATATTGAGAGAGTCGAAGAAAAGTTTGGAAAAAGGAAAAGCGCTGCATTTTTGCATGTTCTTTCACTAGTATGAGAAATTCAAAAACTTTCTAGGAAACATCACTTCATCTGGTTCTGACTACTTAAAAACTGTTCAAAAAAGATAGAGGTTGCGTTGGCCGGGAATCGAACCCGAGTCAACTGCTTGGAAGGCAGCTATGCTCACCACTATACCACCAACGCACATATTTGCAGCCTTTTCATACTTTCTCTGAGCGCCACAAGAATCAAGGCAATGTTTAGGGAAACAACACTAAATCTGCTTCAGACCATATTGAGAGAGTTGAAGAAAAGTTTGGAAAAAGGAAAAGCGCTGCATTTTTGCATGTTCTTTCACTAGTATGAGAAATTCAACAACTTTCTAGGAAACATCACTTCATCTGGTTCTGACTACTTAAAAACTGTTCAAAAAAGATAGAGGTTGTGTTGGCCGGGAATCGAACCCGGGTCAACTGCTTGGAAGGCAGCTATGCTCACCACTATACCACCAACGCACATATTTGAAGCCTTTTCATACTTTCTCTGAGCGCCACACGAATCAAGGCAATGTTTAGGGAAACAACACTAAATCTGCTTCAGAACATATTGAGAGAGTCGAAGAAAAGTTTGGAAAAAGGAAAAGCGCTGCATTTTTGCATGTTCCTTCACTAGTATGAGAAATTCAAAAACTTTCTAGGAAACATCACTTCATCTGGTTCTGACTACTTAAAAACTGTTCAAAAAAGATAGAGGTTGCGTTGGCCAGGAATCGAACCCGGGTCAACTGCTTGGAAGGCAGCTATGCTCACCACTATACCACCAACGCACATATTTGCAGCCTTTTCATACTTTCTCTGAGCGCCACAAAAATCAAGGCAATGTTTAGGGAAACAACACTAAATCTGCTTCAGAACATATTGAGAGAGTCGAAGAAAAGTTTGGAAAAAGGAAAAGCGCTGCATTTTTGCATGTTCCTTCACTAGTATGAGAAATTCAAAAACTTTCTAGGAAACATCACTTCATCTGGTTCTACATAAAAACTGTTCAAAAACACTAGAAGTTGCGTTGGCCGGGAATCGAACCCGGGTCAACTGCTTGGAAGGCAGCTATGCTCACCACTATACCACCAACGCACATATTTGCAGCCTTTTCATACTTTCTCTGAGCGCCACAAGAATCAAGGCAATGTTTAGGGAAACAACACTAAATCTGCTTCAGACCATATTGAGAGAGTCGAAGAAAAGTTTGGAAAAAGGAAAAGCGTTGCATTTTTGCATGTTCTTTCACTAGTATGAGAAATTCAAAAACTTTCTAGGAAACATCACTTCATCTGGTTCTACATAAAAACTGTTCAAAAACACTAGAAGTTGCGTTGGCTGGGAAACGAACCCGGGTCAACTGCTTGGAAGGCAGCTATGCTCACCACTATACCACCAACGCACATATTTGCAGCCTTTTCATACTCTCTCTGAGCGCCACAAGAATCAAGGCAATGTTTAGGGAAACAACACTAAATCTGCTTCAGACCATATTGAGAGAGTCGAAGAAAAGTTTGGAAAAAAAAAAAGCGCTGCATTTTTGCATGTTCTTTCACTAGTATGAGAAATTCAAAAACTTTCTAGGAAACATCACTTCATCTGGTTCTGACTACTTAAAAACTGTTCAAAAAAGATAGAGGTTGCGTTGGCCGGGAATCGAACCCGGGTCAACTGCTTGGAAGGCAGCTATGCTCACCACTATACCACCAACGCACATATTTGCAGCCTTTTCATACTTTCTCTGAGCGCCGCAAGAATCAAGGCAATGTTTAGGGAAAAAAGATTAAATCTGCTTCAGACCATATTGAGAGAGTTGAAGAAAAGTTTGGAAAAAGGAAAAGCGCTGCATTTTTGCATGTTCCTTTACTAGTATGAGAAATTCAACAACTTTCTAGGAAACATCACTTCATCTGGTTCTACATAAAAACTGTTCAAAAAAGATAGAGGTTGCGTTGGCCGGGAATCGAACCCGGGTCAACTGCTTGGAAGGCAGCTATGCTCACCACTATACCACCAACGCACATATTTGCAGCCTTTTCATACTTTCTCTGAGCGCCACAAGAATCAAGGCAATGTTTAGGGAAACAACACTAAATCTGCTTCAGACCATATTGAGAGAGTCGAAGAAAAGTTTGGAAAAAGGAAAAGCGCTGCATTTTTGCATGTTCTTTCACTAGTATGAGAAATTCAAAAACTTTCTAGGAAACATCACTTCATCTGGTTCTGACTACTTAAAAACTGTTCAAAAAAGATAGAGGTTGCGTTGGCCGGGAATCGAACACGGGTCAACTGCTTGGAAGGCAGCTATGCTCACCACTATACCACCAACGCACATATTTGCAGCCTTTTCATACTTTCTCTGAGCGCCACAAGAATCAAGGCAATGTTTAGGGAAACAACACTAAATCTGCTTCAGACCATATTGAGAGAGTCGAAGAAAAGTTTGGAAAAAGGAAAAGCGCTGCATTTTTGCATGTTCCTTTACTAGTATGAGAAATTCAACAACTTTCTAGCAAACATCACTTCATCTGGTTCTACATCAAAACTGTTCAAAAACACTAGAAGTTGCGTTGGCCGGGAATCGAACCCGGGTCAACTGCTTGGAAGGCAGCTATGCTCACCACTATACCACCAACGCACATATTTGCAGCCTTTTCATACTTTCTCTGAGCGCCACAAGAATCAAGGCAATGTTTAGGGAAAAAACACTAAATCTGCTTCAGACCATATTGAGAGAGTCGAAGAAAAGTTTGGAAAAAGGAAAAGCGTTGCATTTTTGCATGTTCTTTCACTAGTATGAGAAATTCAAAAACTTTCTAGGAAACATCACTTCATCTGGTTCTGACTACTTAAAAACTGTTAAAAAAAGATAGAGGTTGCGTTGGCCGGGAATCGAACCCGGGTCAACTGCTTGGAAGGCAGCTATGCTCACCACTATACCACCAACGCACATATTTGCAGCCTTTTCATACTTTCTCTGAGCGCCACAAGAATCAAGGCAATGTTTAGGGAAACAACACTAAATCTGCTTCAGACCATATTGAGAGAGTCGAAGAAAAGTTTGGAAAAAGGAAAAGCGCTGCATTTTTGCATGTTCTTTCACTAGTATGAGAAATTCAAAAACTTTCTAGGAAACATCACTTCATCTGGTTCTGACTACTTAAAAACTGTTAAAAAAAGATAGAGGTTGCGTTGGCCGGGAATCAAACCCGGGTCAACTGCTTGGAAGGCAGCTATGCTCACCACTATACCACCAACGCACATATTTGCAGCCTTTTCATACTTTCTCTGAGCGCCGCAAGAATCAAGGCAATGTTTAGGGAAACAACACTAAATCTGCTTCAGACCATATTGAGAGAGTCGAAGAAAAGTTTGGAAAAAGGAAAAGCGCTGCATTTTTGCTTGTTCTTTCACTAGTATGAGAAATTCAAAAACTTTCTAGGAAACATCACTTCCTCTGGTTCTGACTACTTAAAAACTGTTCAAAACAGATAGAGGTTGTGTTGGCCGGGAATCGAACCCAGGTCAACTGCTTGGAAGGCAGCTATGCTCACCACTATACCACCAACGCACATATTTGCAGCCTTTTCATACTTTCTCTGAGCGCCACAAGAATCAAGGCAATGTTTAGGGAAACAACACTAAATCTGCTTCAGAACATATTGAGAGAGTCGAAGAAAAGTTTGGAAAAAGGAAAAGCACTGCATTTTTCCATGTTCTTTCACTAGTATGAGAAATTCAAAAACTTTCTAGGAAACATCACTTCATCTGGTTCTGACTACTTAAAAACTGTTCAAAACAGATAGAGGTTGCGTTGGCCGGGAATCGAACCCAGGTCAACTGCTTGGAAGGCAGCTATGCTCACCACTATACCACCAACGCACATATTTGCAGCCTTTTCATACTTTCTCTGAGCGCCACAAGAATCAAGGCAATGTTTAGGGAAACAACACTAAATCTGCTTCAGAACATATTGAGAGAGTCGAAGAAAAGTTTGGAAAAAGGAAAAGCGCTGCATTTTTGCATGTTCCTTCACTAGTATGAGAAATTCAAAAACTTTCTAGGAAACATCACTTCATCTGGTTCTGACTACTTAAAAACTGTTCAAAAAAGATAGAGGTTGCGTTGGCCGGGAATCGAACCCGGGTCAACTGCTTGGAAGGCAGCTATGCTCACCACTATACCACCAACGCACATATTTGCAGCCATTTCATACTTTCTCTGAGCGCCGCAAGAATCAAGGCAATGTTTAGGGAAACAACACTAAATCTGCTTCAGACCATATTGAGAGAGTCGAAGAAAAGTTTGGAAAAAGGAAAAGCACTGCATTTTTCCATGTTCTTTCACTAGTATGAGAAATTCAACAACTTTCTAGGAAACATCACTTCATCTGGTTCTACATAAAAACTGTTCAAAAACACTAGAAGTTGCGTTGGCCGGAAATCGAACCCGGGTCAACTGCTTGGAAGGCAGCTATGCTCACCACTATACCACCAACGCACATATTTGCAGCCTTTTCATACTTTCTCTGAGCGCCACAAGATTCATGGCAATGTTTAGGGAAACAACACTAAATCTGCTTCAGACCATATTGAGAGAGTCGAAGAAAAGTTTGGAAAAAGGAAAAGCGCTGCATTTTTGTATGTTCTTTCACTAGTATGAGAAATTCAAAAACTTTCTAGGAAACATCACTTCATCTGGTTCTGACTACTTAAAAACTGTTCAAAAAAGATAAAGGTTGCGTTGGCCGGGAATCGAACCCGGGTCAACTGCTTGGAAGGCAGCTATGCTCACCACTATACCACCAACGCACATATTTGCAGCATTTTCATACTTTCTCTGAGCGCCACAAGAATCAAGGCAATGTTTAGGGAAACAACACTAAATCTGCTTCAGAACATATTGAGAGAGTCGAAGAAAAGTTTGGAAAAAGGAAAAGCGCTGCATTTTTGCATGTTCCTTCACTAGTATGAGAAATTCAAAAACTTTCTAGGAAACAGCACTTCATCTGGTTCTGACTACTTAAAAACTGTTCAAAAAAGATAGAGGTTTCGTTGGCCGGGAATCGAACCCGGGTCAACTGCTTGGAAGGCAGCTATGCTCACCACTATACCACCAACGCACATATTTGCAGCCTTTTCATACTTTCTCTGAGCGCCACAAGAATCAAGGCAATGTTTAGGGAAACAACACTAAATCTGCTTCAGACCATATTGAGAGAGTTGAAGAAAAGTTTGGAAAAAGGAAAAGCGCTGCATTTTTGCATGTTCTTTCACTAGTATGAGAAATTCAAAAACTTTCTAGGAAACATCACTTCATCTGGTTCTGACTACTTAAAAACTGTTAAAAAAAGATAGAGGTTGCGTTGGCCGAAAATCGAACCCGGGTCAACTGCTTGGAAGGCAGCTATGCTCACCACTATACCACCAACGCACATATTTGTAGCCTTTTCATACTTTCTCTGAGCGCCACAAGAATCAAGGCAATGTTTAGGGAAACAACACTAAATCTGCTTCAGAACATATTGAGAGAGTCGAAGAAAAATTTGGAAAAAGGAAAAGCGCTGCATTTTTGCATGTTCTTTCACTAGTATGAGAAATTCAACAACTTTCTAGGAAACATCACTTCATCTGGTTCTACATAAAAACTGTTCAAAAACACTAGAAGTTGCGTTGGCCAGGAATCGAAGCCTGGTCAACTGCTTGGAAGGCAGCTTTGCTCACCACTATACCACCAACGCACATATTTGTAGCCTTTTCATACTTTCTCTGAGCGCCACAAGAATCAAGGCAATGTTTAGGGAAACAACACTAAATCTGCTTCAGACCATATTGAGAGAGTCGAAGAAAAGTTTGGAAAAAGGAAAAGCGCTGCATTTTTGCATGTTCCTTTACTAGTATGAGAAATTCAACAACTTTCTAGGAAACATCACTTCATCTGGTTCTGACTACTTAAAAACTGTTCAAAAAAGATAGAGGTTGCGTTGCCCGGGAATCGAACCCGGGTCAACTGCTTGGAAGGCAGCTATGCTCACCACTATACCACCAACGCACATATTTGCAGTCTTTTCATACTTTCTCTGAGCGCCACAAGAATCAAGGCAATGTTTAGGGAAACAACACTAAATCTGCTTCAGAACATATTGAGAGAGTCGAAGAAAAGTTTGGAAAAAGGAAAAGCGCTGCATTTTTGCATGTTCTTTCACTAGTATGAGAAATTCAAAAACTTTCTAGGAAACATCACTTCATCTAATTCTGACTACTTAAAAACTGTTCAAAAAAGATAGAGGTTGCGTTGGCCGGGAATCGAACCCGGGTCAACTGCTTGGAAGGCAGCTATGCTCACCACTATACCACCAACGCACATATTTGCAGCCTTTTCATACTTTCTCTGAGCGCCACAAGAATCAAGGCAATGTTTAGGGAAACAACACTAAATCTGCTTCAGAACATATTGAGAGAGTCGAAGAAAAGTTTGGAAAAAGGAAAAGCGCTGCATTTTTGCATGTTCCTTTACTAGTATGAGAAATTCAACAACTTTCTAGCAAACATCACTTCATCTGGTTCTACATCAAAACTGTTAAAAAACACTAGAAGTTGCGTTGGCCGGGAATCGAAACCGGGTCAACTGCTTGGAAGGCAGCTATGCTCACCACTAAACCACCAACGCACATATTCGCAGCCTTTTCATACTTTCTCTGAGCGCCGCAAGAATCAAGGCAATGTTTAGAGAAACAACACTAAATCTGCTTTAGACCATATTGAGAGAGTCGAAGAAAAGTTTGGAAAAAGTTAAAGAGCTGCATTTTTGCATGTTCTTTCACTAGTGTGAGAAATTCAAAAACTTTCTAGGAAACATCACTTCATCTGGTTCTGACTACTTAAAAACTGTTCAAAAAAGATAGAGGTTGCGTTGGCCGGGAATCGAACCCGGGTCAACTGCTTGGAAGGCAGCTATGCTCACCACTATACCACCAACGCACATATTTGCAGCCTTTTCATACTTTCTCTGAGCGCCACAAGAATCAAGGCAATGTTTAGGGAAACAACACTAAATCTGCTTCAGACCATATTGAGAGAGTCGAAGAAAAATTTGGAAAAAGGAAAAGCGCTGCATTTTTGCATGTTCCTTTATTAGTATGAGAAATTCAACAACTTTCTAGGAAACATCACTTCATCTGGTTCTACATAAAAACTGTTCAAAAACACTAGAAGTTGCGTTGGCCGGGAATCGAATCCGGGTCAACTGCTTGGAAGGCAGCTATGCTCACCACTATACCACCAACGCACATATTTGCAGCCTTTACATACTTTCTCTGAGCGCCACAAGAATCAAGGCAATGTTTAGGGAAACAACACTAAATCTGCTTCAGACCATATTGAGAGAGTCGAAGAAAAGTTTGGAAAAAGGAAAAGCGCTGCATTTTTGCATGTTCTTTCACTAGTATGAGAAATTCAACAACTTTCTAGGAAACATCACTTCATCTGGATCTGACTACTTAAAAACTGTTCAAAAAAGATAGAGGTTGCGTTGGCCGAGAATCGAACCCGGGTCAACTGCTTGGAAGGCAGCCAGCTCACCACTATACCACCAACGCACATATTTGCAGCCTTTTCATACTTTCTCTGAGCGCCGCAAGAATCAAGGCAATGTTTAGGGAAAAAACACTAAATCTGCTTCAGACCATATTGAGAGAGTCGAAGAAAAGTTTGGAAAAAGGAAAAGCGCTGCATTTTTGCATGTTCTTTCACTAGTATGAGAAATTCAAAAACTTTCTAGGAAACATCACTTCATCTGGTTCTGACTACTTAAAAACTGTTCAAAAAAGATAAAGGTTGCGTTGGCCGGAAATCGAACCCGGGTCAACTGCTTGGAAGGCAGCTATGCTCACCACTATACCACCAACGCACATATTTGCAGCCTTTACATACTTTCTCTGAGCGCCACAAGAATCAAGGCAATGTTTAGGGAAACAACACTAAATCTGCTTCAGACCATATTGAGAAAGTTGAAGAAAAGTTTGGAAAAAGGAAAAGCGCTGCATTTTTGCATGTTCTTTCACTAGTATGAGAAATTCAAAAACTTTCTAGGAAACATCACTTCATCTGGTTCTGACTACTTAAAAACTGTTCAAAAAAGATAGAGGTTGCGTTGGCCGGGAATCAAACCCGCGTCAACTGCTTGGAAGGCAGCTATGCTCACCACTATACCACCAACGCACATATTTGCAGCCTTTTCATACTTTATCTGAGCACCGCAAGAATCAAGGCAATGTTTAGGGAAACAACACTAAATCGGCTTCAGACCATATTGAGAGAGTCGAAGAAAAGTTTGGAAAAAGGAAAAGCGCTGCATTTTTGCATGTTCTTTCACTAGTATGAGAAATTCAACAACTTTCTAGGAAACATCACTTCATCTGGATCTGACTACTTAAAAACTGTTCAAAAAAGATAGAGGTTGCGTAGGCCGAGAATCGAACCCGGGTCAACTGCTTGGAAGGCAGCTATGCTCACCACTATACCACCAACGCACATATTTGCAGCCTTTTCATACTTTCTCTGAGCGCCGCAAGAATCAAGGCAATGTTTAGGGAAACAACACTAAATCTGCTTCAGACCATATTGAGAGAGTCGAAGAAAAGTTTGGAAAAAGGAAAAGCGCTGCATTTTTGCATGTTCCTTTACTAGTATGAGAGATTCAACAACTTTCTAGGAAAGATCACTTCATCTGGTTCTACATCAAAACTGTTCAAAAACACTAGAAGTTGCGTTGGCCGGGAATCGAACCCGGGTCAACTGCTTGGAAGGCAGCTATGCTCACCACTATACCACCAACGCACATATTTGCAGCCTTTTCATACTTTCTCTGAGCGCCACAAGAATCAAAGCAATGTTTAGGGAAACAACACTAAATCTGCTTCAGAACATATTGAGAGAGTCGAAGAAAAGTTTGGAAAAAGGAAAAGCGCTGCATTTTTGCATGTTCCTTTACTAGTATGAGAAATTCAACAACTTTCTAGGAAACATCACTTCATCTGGTTCTGACTACTTAAAAACTGTTCAAAAAAGATAGAGGTTGCGTTGGCCGGGAATCGAACCCGGGTCAACTGCTTGGAAGGCAGCTATGCTCACCACTATACCACCAACGCACATATTTGCAGCCTTTTCATACTTTCTCTGAGCGCCACAAGAATCAAGGCAATGTTTAGGGAAACAACACTAAATCTGCTTCAGACCATAATGAGAGAGTCGAAGAAAAGTTTGGAAAAAGGAAAAGCGCTGCATTTTTGCATGTTCCTTTACTAGTATGAGAAATTCAAAAACTTTCTAGGAAACATCACTTCATCTGGTTCTGACTACTTAAAAACTGTTCAAAAAAGATAGAGTTTGCGTTGGCCAGGAATCGAACCCAGGTAAACTGCTTGGAAGGCAGCTATGCTCACCACTATACCACCAACGCACATATTTGCAGCCTTTTCATACTTTCTCTGAGCGCCACAAGAATCAAGGCAATGTTTAGGGAAACAACACTAAATCTGCTTCAGAACATATTGAGAGAGTCGAAGAAAAGTTTGGAAAAAGGAAAAGCGCTGCATTTTTGCATGTTCCTTTACTAGTATGAGAAATTCAACAACTTTCTAGGAAACATCACTTCATCTGGTTCTGACTACTTAAAAACTGTTCAAAAAAGATAGAGGTTGCGTTGGCCGGGAATCGAACCCGGGTCAACTGCTTGGAAGGCAGCTATGCTCACCACTATACCACCAACGCACATATTTGCAGCCTTTTCATACTTTCTCTGAGCGCCACAAGAATCAAGGCAATGTTTAGGGAAACAACACTAAATCTGCTTCAGAACATATTGAGAGAGTCGAAGAAAAGTTTGGAAAAAGGAAAAGCGCTGCATTTTTGCATGTTCTTTCACGAGTATGAGAAATTCAAAAACTTTCTAGGAAACATCACTTCATCTGGTTCTGACTACTTAAAAACTGTTCAAAAAAGATAGAGGTTGCATTGGCCGGGAATCGAACCCGGGTCAACTGCTTGGAAGGCAGCTATGCTCACCACTATACCACCAACGCACATATTTGCAGCCTTTTCATACTTTCTCTGAGCGCCGCAAGAATCAAGGCAATGTTTAGGGAAACAACACTAAATCTGCTTCAGACCATATTGAGAGAGTCGAAGAAAAGTTTGGAAAGAGGAAAAGCGCTGCATTTTTGCATGTTCCTTTACTAGTATGAGAAATTCAAAAACTTTCTTGGAAACATCACTTCATCTGGTTCTGACTACTTAAAAACTGTTCAAAAAAGATAGAGGTTGCGTTGGCCGGGAATCGAACCCGGGTCAACTGCTTGGAAGGCAGCTATGCTCACCACTATACCACCAACGCACATGTTTGCAGCCTTTTCATACTTTCTCTGAGCGCCACAAGAATCAAGGCAATGTTTAGGGAAACAACACTAAATCTGCTTCAGAACATATTGAGAGAGTCGAAGAAAAGTTTGGAAAAAGGAAAAGCGCTGCATTTTTGCATGTTCTTTCACGAGTATGAGAAATTCAAAAACTTTCTAGGAAACATCACTTCATCTGGTTCTGACTACTTAAAAACTGTTCAAAAAAGATAGAGGTTGCGTTGGCCGGGAATCGAACCCGGGTCAACTGCTTGGAAGGCAGCTATGCTCACCACTATACCACCAACGCACATATTTGCAGCCTTTTCATACTTTCTCTGAGCGCCGCAAGAATCAAGGCAATGTTTAGGGAAACAACACTAAATCTGCTTCAGACCATATTGAGAGAGTCGAAGAAAAGTTTGGAAAGAGGAAAAGCGCTGCATTTTTGCATGTTCCTTTACTAGTATGAGAAATTCAACAACTTTCTAGGAAACATCACTTCATCTGGTTCTGACTACTTAAAAACTGTTCAAAAAAGATAGAGTTTGCGTTGGCCAGGAATCGAACCCGGGTCAACAGCTTGGAAGGCAGCTATGCTCACCACTATACCACCAATGCACATATTTGCAGCCTTTTCATACTTTCTCTGAGCGCCACAAGAATCAAGGCAATGTTTAGGGAAACAACACTAAATCTGCTTCAGAACATATTGAGAGAGTCGAAGAAAAATTTGGAAAAAGGAAAAGCGCTGCATTTTTGCATGTTCCTTTACTAGTATGAGAGATTCAACAACTTTCTAGGAAAGATCACTTCATCTGGTTCTACATCAAAACTGTTCAAAAACACTAGAAGTTGCGTTGGCCGGGAATCGAACCCGGGTCAACTGCTTGGAAGGCAGCTATGCTCACCACTATACCACCAACGCACATATTTGCAGCCTTTTCATACTTTCTCTGAGCGCCACAAGAATCAAAGCAATGTTTAGGGAAACAACACTAAATCTGCTTCAAAACATATTGAGAGAGTCGAAGAAAAGTTTGGAAAAAGGAAAAGCGCTGCATTTTTGCATGTTCCTTTACTAGTATGAGAAATTCAACAACTTTCTAGGAAACATCACTTCATCTGGTTCTGACTACTTAAAAACTGTTCAAAAAAGATAGAGGTTGCGTTGGCCGGGAATCGAACCCGGGTCAACTGCTTGGAAGGCAGCTATGCTCACCACTATACCACCAACGCACATATTTGCAGCCTTTTCATACTTTCTCTGAGCGCCACAAGAATCAAGGCAATGTTTAGGGAAACAACACTAAATCTGCTTCAAAACATATTGAGAGAGTCGAAGAAAAGTTTGGAAAAAGGAAAAGCGCTGCATTTTTGCATGTTCTTTCACGAGTATGAGAAATTCAAAAACTTTCTAGGAAACATCACTTCATCTGGTTCTGACTACTTAAAAACTGTTCAAAAAAGATAGAGGTTGCGTTGGCCGGGAATCGAACCCGGGTCAACTGCTTGGAAGGCAGCTATGCTCACCACTATACCACCAACGCACATATTTGCAGCCTTTTCATACTTTCTCTGAGCGCCGCAAGAATCAAGGCAATGTTTAGGGAAACAACACTAAATCTGCTTCAGACCATATTGAGAGAGTCGAAGAAAAGTTTGGAAAGAGGAAAAGCGCTGCATTTTTGCATGTTCCTTTACTAGTATGAGAAATTCAACAACTTTCTAGGAAACATCACTTCATCTGGTTCTACATAAAAACTGTTCAAAAAAGATAGAGGTTGCGTTGGCCGGGAATCGAACCCGGGTCAACTGCTTGGAAGGCAGCTATGCTCACCACTATACCACCAACGCACATATTTGCAGCCTTTTCATACTTTCTCTGAGCGCCACAAGAATCAAGGCAATGTTTAGGGAAACAACACTAAATCTGCTTCAGAACATATTGAGAGAGTCGAAGAAAAGTTTGGAAAAAGGAAAAGCGCTGCATTTTTGCATGTTCCTTTACTAGTATGAGAAATTCAAAAACTTTCTAGGAAACATCACTTCATCTGGTTCTGACTACTTAAAAACTGTTCAAAAAAGATAGAGGTCGCGTTGGCCGGGAATCGAACCCAGGTAAACTGCCTGGAAGGCAGCTATGCTCACCACTATACCACCAACGCACATATTTGCAGCCTTTTCATACTTTCTCTGAGCGCCACAAGAATCAAGGCAATGTTTAGGGAAACAACACTAAATCTGCTTCAGAACATATTGAGAGAGTCGAAGAAAAGTTTGGAAAAAGGAAAAGCGCTGCATTTTTGTATGTTCTTTCACTAGTATGAGAAATTCAACAACTTTCTAGGAAACATCACTTCATCTGGTTCTGACTACTTAAAAACTGTTCAAAAAAGATAGAGGTTGCGTTGGCCGGGAATCGAACCCGGGTCAACTGCTTGGAAGGCAGCTATGCTCACCACTATACCACCAACGCACATATTTGCAGCCTTTTCATACTTTCTCTGAGCGCCACAAGAATCAAGGCAATGTTTAGGGAAACAACACTAAATCTGCTTCAGAACATATTGAGAGAGTCGAAGAAAAGTTTGGAAAAAGGAAAAGCGCTGCATTTTTGCATGTTCTTTCACGAGTATGAGAAATTCAAAAACTTTCTAGGAAACATCACTTCATCTGGTTCTGACTACTTAAAAACTGTTCAAAAAAGATAGAGGTTGCGTTGGCCGGGAATCGAACCCGGGTCAACTGCTTGGAAGGCAGCTATGCTCACCACTATACCACCAACGCACATATTTGCAGCCTTTTCATACTTTCTCTGAGCGCCGCAAGAATCAAGGCAATGTTTAGGGAAACAACACTAAATCTGCTTCAGACCATATTGAGAGAGTCGAAGAAAAGTTTGGAAAGAGGAAAAGCGCTGCATTTTTGCATGTTCCTTTACTAGTATGAGAAATTCAAAAACTTTCTAGGAAACATCACTTCATCTGGTTCTGACTACTTAAAAACTGTTCAAAAAAGATAGAGTTTGCGTTGGCCAGGAATCGAACCCAGGTAAACTGCTTGGAAGGCAGCTATGCTCACCACTATACCACCAACGCACATATTTGCAGCCTTTTCATACTTTCTCTGAGCGCCACAAGAATCAAGGCAATGTTTAGGGAAACAACACTAAATCTGCTTCAGAACATATTGAGAGAGTCGAAGAAAAGTTTGGAAAAAGGAAAAGCGCTGCATTTTTGCATGTTCCTTTACTAGTATGAGAAATTCAACAACTTTCTAGGAAACATCACTTCATCTGGTTCTGACTACTTAAAAACTGTTCAAAAAAGATAGAGGTTGCGTTGGCCGGGAATCGAACCCGGGTCAACTGCTTGGAAGGCAGCTATGCTCACCACTATACCACCAACGCACATATTTGCAGCCTTTTCATACTTTCTCTGAGCGCCACAAGAATCAAGGCAATGTTTAGGGAAACAACACTAAATCTGCTTCAGAACATATTGAGAGAGTCGAAGAAAAGTTTGGAAAAAGGAAAAGCGCTGCATTTTTGCATGTTCTTTCACGAGTATGAGAAATTCAAAAACTTTCTAGGAAACATCACTTCATCTGGTTCTGACTACTTAAAAACTGTTCAAAAAAGATAGAGGTTGCGTTGGCCGGGAATCGAACCCGGGTCAACTGCTTGGAAGGCAGCTATGCTCACCACTATACCACCAACGCACATATTTGCAGCCTTTTCATACTTTCTCTGAGCGCCGCAAGAATCAAGGCAATGTTTAGGGAAACAACACTAAATCTGCTTCAGACCATATTGAGAGAGTCGAAGAAAAGTTTGGAAAGAGGAAAAGCGCTGCATTTTTGCATGTTCCTTTACTAGTATGAGAAATTCAACAACTTTCTAGGAAACATCACTTCATCTGGTTCTACATAAAAACTGTTCAAAAAAGATAGAGGTTGCGTTGGCCGGGAATCGAACCCGGGTCAACTGCTTGGAAGGCAGCTATGCTCACCACTATACCACCAACGCACATATTTGCAGCCTTTTCATACTTTCTCTGAGCGCCACAAGAATCAAGGCAATGTTTAGGGAAACAACACTAAATCTGCTTCAGACCATATTGAGAGAGTCGAAGAAAAGTTTGGAAAAAGGAAAAGCGCTGCATTTTTGCATGTTCTTTCACTAGTATGAGAAATTCAAAAACTTTCTAGGAAACATCACTTCATCTGGTTCTGACTACTTAAAAACTGTTCAAAAAAGATAGAGGTTGCGTTGGCCGGGAATCGAACCCGGGTCAACTGCTTGGAAGGCAGCTATGCTCACCACTATACCACCAACGCACATATTTGCAGCCTTTTCATACTTTCTCTGAGCGCCACAAGAATCAAGGCAATGTTTAGGGAAACAACACTAAATCTGCTTCAGACCATATTGAGAGAGTCGAAGAAAAGTTTGGAAAAAGGAAAAGCGCTGCATTTTTGCATGTTCCTTTACTAGTATGAGAAATTCAACAACTTTCTAGCAAACATCACTTCATCTGGTTCTACATCAAAACTGTTCAAAAACACTAGAAGTTGCGTTGGCCGGGAATCGAACCCGGGTCAACTGCTTGGAAGGCAGCTATGCTCACCACTATACCACCAACGCACATATTTGCAGCCTTTTCATACTTTCTCTGAGCGCCACAAGAATCAAGGCAATGTTTAGGGAAAAAACACTAAATCTGCTTCAGACCATATTGAGAGAGTCGAAGAAAAGTTTGGAAAAAGGAAAAGCGTTGCATTTTTGCATGTTCTTTCACTAGTATGAGAAATTCAAAAACTTTCTAGGAAACATCACTTCATCTGGTTCTGACTACTTAAAAACTGTTAAAAAAAGATAGAGGTTGCGTTGGCCGGGAATCGAACCCGGGTCAACTGCTTGGAAGGCAGCTATGCTCACCACTATACCACCAACGCACATATTTGCAGCCTTTTCATACTTTCTCTGAGCGCCACAAGAATCAAGGCAATGTTTAGGGAAACAACACTAAATCTGCTTCAGACCATATTGAGAGAGTCGAAGAAAAGTTTGGAAAAAGGAAAAGCGCTGCATTTTTGCATGTTCTTTCACTAGTATGAGAAATTCAAAAACTTTCTAGGAAACATCACTTCATCTGGTTCTGACTACTTAAAAACTGTTAAAAAAAGATAGAGGTTGCGTTGGCCGGGAATCAAACCCGGGTCAACTGCTTGGAAGGCAGCTATGCTCACCACTATACCACCAACGCACATATTTGCAGCCTTTTCATACTTTCTCTGAGCGCCGCAAGAATCAAGGCAATGTTTAGGGAAACAACACTAAATCTGCTTCAGACCATATTGAGAGAGTCGAAGAAAAGTTTGGAAAAAGGAAAAGCGCTGCATTTTTGCTTGTTCTTTCACTAGTATGAGAAATTCAAAAACTTTCTAGGAAACATCACTTCCTCTGGTTCTGACTACTTAAAAACTGTTCAAAACAGATAGAGGTTGTGTTGGCCGGGAATCGAACCCAGGTCAACTGCTTGGAAGGCAGCTATGCTCACCACTATACCACCAACGCACATATTTGCAGCCTTTTCATACTTTCTCTGAGCGCCACAAGAATCAAGGCAATGTTTAGGGAAACAACACTAAATCTGCTTCAGAACATATTGAGAGAGTCGAAGAAAAGTTTGGAAAAAGGAAAAGCACTGCATTTTTCCATGTTCTTTCACTAGTATGAGAAATTCAAAAACTTTCTAGGAAACATCACTTCATCTGGTTCTGACTACTTAAAAACTGTTCAAAACAGATAGAGGTTGCGTTGGCCGGGAATCGAACCCAGGTCAACTGCTTGGAAGGCAGCTATGCTCACCACTATACCACCAACGCACATATTTGCAGCCTTTTCATACTTTCTCTGAGCGCCACAAGAATCAAGGCAATGTTTAGGGAAACAACACTAAATCTGCTTCAGAACATATTGAGAGAGTCGAAGAAAAGTTTGGAAAAAGGAAAAGCGCTGCATTTTTGCATGTTCCTTCACTAGTATGAGAAATTCAAAAACTTTCTAGGAAACATCACTTCATCTGGTTCTGACTACTTAAAAACTGTTCAAAAAAGATAGAGGTTGCGTTGGCCGGGAATCGAACCCGGGTCAATTGCTTGGAAGGCAGCTATGCTCACCACTATACCACCAACGCACATATTTGCAGCCATTTCATACTTTCTCTGAGCGCCGCAAGAATCAAGGCAATGTTTAGGGAAACAACACTAAATCTGCTTCAGACCATATTGAGAGAGTCGAAGAAAAGTTTGGAAAAAGGAAAAGCACTGCATTTTTCCATGTTCTTTCACTAGTATGAGAAATTCAACAACTTTCTAGGAAACATCACTTCATCTGGTTCTACATAAAAACTGTTCAAAAACACTAGAAGTTGCGTTGGCCGGAAATCGAACCCGGGTCAACTGCTTGGAAGGCAGCTATGCTCACCACTATACCACCAACGCACATATTTGCAGCCTTTTCATACTTTCTCTGAGCGCCACAAGATTCATGGCAATGTTTAGGGAAACAACACTAAATCTGCTTCAGACCATATTGAGAGAGTCGAAGAAAAGTTTGGAAAAAGGAAAAGCGCTGCATTTTTGTATGTTCTTTCACTAGTATGAGAAATTCAAAAACTTTCTAGGAAACATCACTTCATCTGGTTCTGACTACTTAAAAACTGTTCAAAAAAGATAGAGGTTGCGTTGGCCGGGAATCGAACCCGGGTCAACTGCTTGGAAGGCAGCTATGCTCACCACTATACCACCAACGCACATATTTGCAGCATTTTCATACTTTCTCTGAGCGCCACAAGAATCAAGGCAATGTTTAGGGAAACAACACTAAATCTGCTTCAGAACATATTGAGAGAGTCGAAGAAAAGTTTGGAAAAAGGAAAAGCGCTGCATTTTTGCATGTTCCTTCACTAGTATGAGAAATTCAAAAACTTTCTAGGAAACAGCACTTCATCTGGTTCTGACTACTTAAAAACTGTTCAAAAAAGATAGAGGTTTCGTTGGCCGGGAATCGAACCCGGGTCAACTGCTTGGAAGGCAGCTATGCTCACCACTATACCACCAACGCACATATTTGCAGCCTTTTCATACTTTCTCTGAGCGCCACAAGAATCAAGGCAATGTTTAGGGAAACAACACTAAATCTGCTTCAGACCATATTGAGAGAGTTGAAGAAAAGTTTGGAAAAAGGAAAAGCGCTGCATTTTTGCATGTTCTTTCACTAGTATGAGAAATTCAAAAACTTTCTAGGAAACATCACTTCATCTGGTTCTGACTACTTAAAAACTGTTAAAAAAAGATAGAGGTTGCGTTGGCCGAAAATCGAACCCGGGTCAACTGCTTGGAAGGCAGCTATGCTCACCACTATACCACCAACGCACATATTTGTAGCCTTTTCATACTTTCTCTGAGCGCCACAAGAATCAAGGCAATGTTTAGGGAAACAACACTAAATCTGCTTCAGAACATATTGAGAGAGTCGAAGAAAAATTTGGAAAAAGGAAAAGCGCTGCATTTTTGCATGTTCTTTCACTAGTATGAGAAATTCAACAACTTTCTAGGAAACATCACTTCATCTGGTTCTACATAAAAACTGTTCAAAAACACTAGAAGTTGCGTTGGCCAGGAATCGAAGCCTGGTCAACTGCTTGGAAGGCAGCTTTGCTCACCACTATACCACCAACGCACATATTTGTAGCCTTTTCATACTTTCTCTGAGCGCCACAAGAATCAAGGCAATGTTTAGGGAAACAACACTAAATCTGCTTCAGACCATATTGAGAGAGTCGAAGAAAAGTTTGGAAAAAGGAAAAGCGCTGCATTTTTGCATGTTCTTTCACTAGTATGAGAAATTCAACAACTTTCTAGGAAACATCACTTCATCTGGTTCTGACTACTTAAAAACTGTTCAAAAAAGATAGAGGTTGCGTTGGCCGAGAATCGAACCCGGGTCAACTGCTTGGAAGGCAGCCAGCTCACCACTATACCACCAACGCACATATTTGCAGCCTTTTCATACTTTCTCTGAGCGCCGCAAGAATCAAGGCAATGTTTAGGGAAAAAACACTAAATCTGCTTCAGACCATATTGAGAGAGTCGAAGAAAAGTTTGGAAAAAGGAAAAGCGCTGCATTTTTGCATGTTCTTTCACTAGTATGAGAAATTCAAAAACTTTCTAGGAAACATCACTTCATCTGGTTCTGACTACTTAAAAACTGTTCAAAAAAGATAGAGGTTGCGTTGGCCGGAAATCGAACCCGGGTCAACTGCTTGGAAGGCAGCTATGCTCACCACTATACCACCAACGCACATATTTGCAGCCTTTACATACTTTCTCTGAGCGCCACAAGAATCAAGGCAATGTTTAGGGAAACAACACTAAATCTGCTTCAGACCATATTGAGAAAGTTGAAGAAAAGTTTGGAAAAAGGAAAAGCGCTGCATTTTTGCATGTTCTTTCACTAGTATGAGAAATTCAAAAACTTTCTAGGAAACATCACTTCATCTGGTTCTGACTACTTAAAAACTGTTCAAAAAAGATAGAGGTTGCGTTGGCCGGGAATCAAACCCGCGTCAACTGCTTGGAAGGCAGCTATGCTCACCACTATACCACCAACGCACATATTTGCAGCCTTTTCATACTTTATCTGAGCGCCACAAGAATCAAGGCAATGTTTAGGGAAACAACACTAAATCTGCTTCAGACCATAATGAGAGAGTCGAAGAAAAGTTTGGAAAAAGGAAAAGCGCTGCATTTTTGCATGTTCCTTTACTAGTATGAGAGATTCAACAACTTTCTAGGAAAGATCACTTCATCTGGTTCTACATCAAAACTGTTCAAAAACACTAGAAGTTGCGTTGGCCGGGAATCGAACCCGGGTCAACTGCTTGGAAGGCAGCTATGCTCACCACTATACCACCAACGCACATATTTGCAGCCTTTTCATACTTTCTCTGAGCGCCACAAGAATCAAAGCAATGTTTAGGGAAACAACACTAAATCTGCTTCAGAACATATTGAGAGAGTCGAAGAAAAGTTTGGAAAAAGGAAAAGCGCTGCATTTTTGCATGTTCCTTTACTAGTATGAGAAATTCAACAACTTTCTAGGAAACATCACTTCATCTGGTTCTGACTACTTAAAAACTGTTCAAAAAAGATAGAGGTTGCGTTGGCCGGGAATCGAACCCGGGTCAACTGCTTGGAAGGCAGCTATGCTCACCACTATACCACCAACGCACATATTTGCAGCCTTTTCATACTTTCTCTGAGCGCCACAAGAATCAAGGCAATGTTTAGGGAAACAACACTAAATCTGCTTCAGACCATAATGAGAGAGTCGAAGAAAAGTTTGGAAAAAGGAAAAGCGCTGCATTTTTGCATGTTCCTTTACTAGTATGAGAAATTCAAAAACTTTCTAGGAAACATCACTTCATCTGGTTCTGACTACTTAAAAACTGTTCAAAAAAGATAGAGTTTGCGTTGGCCAGGAATCGAACCCAGGTAAACTGCTTGGAAGGCAGCTATGCTCACCACTATACCACCAACGCACATATTTGCAGCCTTTTCATACTTTCTCTGAGCGCCACAAGAATCAAGGCAATGTTTAGGGAAACAACACTAAATCTGCTTCAGAACATATTGAGAGAGTCGAAGAAAAGTTTGGAAAAAGGAAAAGCGCTGCATTTTTGCATGTTCCTTTACTAGTATGAGAAATTCAACAACTTTCTAGGAAACATCACTTCATCTGGTTCTGACTACTTAAAAACTGTTCAAAAAAGATAGAGGTTGCGTTGGCCGGGAATCGAACCCGGGTCAACTGCTTGGAAGGCAGCTATGCTCACCACTATACCACCAACGCACATATTTGCAGCCTTTTCATACTTTCTCTGAGCGCCACAAGAATCAAGGCAATGTTTAGGGAAACAACACTAAATCTGCTTCAGAACATATTGAGAGAGTCGAAGAAAAGTTTGGAAAAAGGAAAAGCGCTGCATTTTTGCATGTTCTTTCACGAGTATGAGAAATTCAAAAACTTTCTAGGAAACATCACTTCATCTGGTTCTGACTACTTAAAAACTGTTCAAAAAAGATAGAGGTTGCGTTGGCCGGGAATCGAACCCGGGTCAACTGCTTGGAAGGCAGCTATGCTCACCACTATACCACCAACGCACATATTTGCAGCCTTTTCATACTTTCTCTGAGCGCCGCAAGAATCAAGGCAATGTTTAGGGAAACAACACTAAATCTGCTTCAGACCATATTGAGAGAGTCGAAGAAAAGTTTGGAAAGAGGAAAAGCGCTGCATTTTTGCATGTTCCTTTACTAGTATGAGAAATTCAAAAACTTTCTTGGAAACATCACTTCATCTGGTTCTGACTACTTAAAAACTGTTCAAAAAAGATAGAGGTTGCGTTGGCCGGGAATCGAACCCGGGTCAACTGCTTGGAAGGCAGCTATGCTCACCACTATACCACCAACGCACATATTTGCAGCCTTTTCATACTTTCTCTGAGCGCCACAAGAATCAAGGCAATGTTTAGGGAAACAACACTAAATCTGCTTCAGAACATATTGAGAGAGTCGAAGAAAAGTTTGGAAAAAGGAAAAGCGCTGCATTTTTGCATGTTCTTTCACGAGTATGAGAAATTCAAAAACTTTCTAGGAAACATCACTTCATCTGGTTCTGACTACTTAAAAACTGTTCAAAAAAGATAGAGGTTGCGTTGGCCGGGAATCGAACCCGGGTCAACTGCTTGGAAGGCAGCTATGCTCACCACTATACCACCAACGCACATATTTGCAGCCTTTTCATACTTTCTCTGAGCGCCGCAAGAATCAAGGCAATGTTTAGGGAAACAACACTAAATCTGCTTCAGACCATATTGAGAGAGTCGAAGAAAAGTTTGGAAAGAGGAAAAGCGCTGCATTTTTGCATGTTCCTTTACTAGTATGAGAAATTCAACAACTTTCTAGGAAACATCACTTCATCTGGTTCTGACTACTTAAAAACTGTTCAAAAAAGATAGAGTTTGCGTTGGCCAGGAATCGAACCCGGGTCAACAGCTTGGAAGGCAGCTATGCTCACCACTATACCACCAATGCACATATTTGCAGCCTTTTCATACTTTCTCTGAGCGCCACAAGAATCAAGGCAATGTTTAGGGAAACAACACTAAATCTGCTTCAGAACATATTGAGAGAGTCGAAGAAAAATTTGGAAAAAGGAAAAGCGCTGCATTTTTGCATGTTCCTTTACTAGTATGAGAGATTCAACAACTTTCTAGGAAAGATCACTTCATCTGGTTCTACATCAAAACTGTTCAAAAACACTAGAAGTTGCGTTGGCCGGGAATCGAACCCGGGTCAACTGCTTGGAAGGCAGCTATGCTCACCACTATACCACCAACGCACATATTTGCAGCCTTTTCATACTTTCTCTGAGCGCCACAAGAATCAAAGCAATGTTTAGGGAAACAACACTAAATCTGCTTCAAAACATATTGAGAGAGTCGAAGAAAAGTTTGGAAAAAGGAAAAGCGCTGCATTTTTGCATGTTCCTTTACTAGTATGAGAAATTCAACAACTTTCTAGGAAACATCACTTCATCTGGTTCTGACTACTTAAAAACTGTTCAAAAAAGATAGAGGTTGCGTTGGCCGGGAATCGAACCCGGGTCAACTGCTTGGAAGGCAGCTATGCTCACCACTATACCACCAACGCACATATTTGCAGCCTTTTCATACTTTCTCTGAGCGCCACAAGAATCAAGGCAATGTTTAGGGAAACAACACTAAATCTGCTTCAAAACATATTGAGAGAGTCGAAGAAAAGTTTGGAAAAAGGAAAAGCGCTGCATTTTTGCATGTTCTTTCACGAGTATGAGAAATTCAAAAACTTTCTAGGAAACATCACTTCATCTGGTTCTGACTACTTAAAAACTGTTCAAAAAAGATAGAGGTTGCGTTGGCCGGGAATCGAACCCGGGTCAACTGCTTGGAAGGCAGCTATGCTCACCACTATACCACCAACGCACATATTTGCAGCCTTTTCATACTTTCTCTGAGCGCCGCAAGAATCAAGGCAATGTTTAGGGAAACAACACTAAATCTGCTTCAGACCATATTGAGAGAGTCGAAGAAAAGTTTGGAAAGAGGAAAAGCGCTGCACTTTTGCATGTTCCTTTACTAGTATGAGAAATTCAACAACTTTCTAGGAAACATCACTTCATCTGGTTCTGACTACTTAAAAACTGTTCAAAAAAGATAGAGTTTGCGTTGGCCAGGAATCGAACCCGGGTCAACAGCTTGGAAGGCAGCTATGCTCACCACTATACCACCAATGCACATATTTGCAGCCTTTTCATACTTTCTCTGAGCGCCACAAGAATCAAGGCAATGTTTAGGGAAACAACACTAAATCTGCTTCAGAACATATTGAGAGAGTCGAAGAAAAATTTGGAAAAAGGAAAAGCGCTGCATTTTTGCATGTTCCTTTACTAGTATGAGAGATTCAACAACTTTCTAGGAAAGATCACTTCATCTGGTTCTACATCAAAACTGTTCAAAAACACTAGAAGTTGCGTTGGCCGGGAATCGAACCCGGGTCAACTGCTTGGAAGGCAGCTATGCTCACCACTATACCACCAACGCACATATTTGCAGCCTTTTCATACTTTCTCTGAGCGCCACAAGAATCAAAGCAATGTTTAGGGAAACAACACTAAATCTGCTTCAAAACATATTGAGAGAGTCGAAGAAAAGTTTGGAAAAAGGAAAAGCGCTGCATTTTTGCATGTTCCTTTACTAGTATGAGAAATTCAACAACTTTCTAGGAAACATCACTTCATCTGGTTCTGACTACTTAAAAACTGTTCAAAAAAGATAGAGGTTGCGTTGGCCGGGAATCGAACCCGGGTCAACTGCTTGGAAGGCAGCTATGCTCACCACTATACCACCAACGCACATATTTGCAGCCTTTTCATACTTTCTCTGAGCGCCACAAGAATCAAGGCAATGTTTAGGGAAACAACACTAAATCTGCTTCAAAACATATTGAGAGAGTCGAAGAAAAGTTTGGAAAAAGGAAAAGCGCTGCATTTTTGCATGTTCTTTCACGAGTATGAGAAATTCAAAAACTTTCTAGGAAACATCACTTCATCTGGTTCTGACTACTTAAAAACTGTTCAAAAAAGATAGAGGTTGCGTTGGCCGGGAATCGAACCCGGGTCAACTGCTTGGAAGGCAGCTATGCTCACCACTATACCACCAACGCACATATTTGCAGCCTTTTCATACTTTCTCTGAGCGCCGCAAGAATCAAGGCAATGTTTAGGGAAACAACACTAAATCTGCTTCAGACCATATTGAGAGAGTCGAAGAAAAGTTTGGAAAGAGGAAAAGCGCTGCATTTTTGCATGTTCCTTTACTAGTATGAGAAATTCAACAACTTTCTAGGAAACATCACTTCATCTGGTTCTACATAAAAACTGTTCAAAAAAGATAGAGGTTGCGTTGGCCGGGAATCGAACCCGGGTCAACTGCTTGGAAGGCAGCTATGCTCACCACTATACCACCAACGCACATATTTGCAGCCTTTTCATACTTTCTCTGAGCGCCACAAGAATCAAGGCAATGTTTAGGGAAACAACACTAAATCTGCTTCAGAACATATTGAGAGAGTCGAAGAAAAGTTTGGAAAAAGGAAAAGCGCTGCATTTTTGCATGTTCCTTTACTAGTATGAGAAATTCAAAAACTTTCTAGGAAACATCACTTCATCTGGTTCTGACTACTTAAAAACTGTTCAAAAAAGATAGAGGTTGCGTTGGCCGGGAATCGAACCCAGGTAAACTGCTTGGAAGGCAGCTATGCTCACCACTATACCACCAACGCACATATTTGCAGCCTTTTCATACTTTCTCTGAGCGCCACAAGAATCAAGGCAATGTTTAGGGAAACAACACTAAATCTGCTTCAGAACATATTGAGAGAGTCGAAGAAAAGTTTGGAAAAAGGAAAAGCGCTGCATTTTTGCATGTTCCTTTACTAGTATGAGAAATTCAACAACTTTCTAGGAAACATCACTTCATCTGGTTCTGACTACTTAAAAACTGTTCAAAAAAGATAGAGGTTGCGTTGGCCGGGAATCGAACCCGGGTCAACTGCTTGGAAGGCAGCTATGCTCACCACTATACCACCAACGCACATATTTGCAGCCTTTTCATACTTTCTCTGAGCGCCACAAGAATCAAGGCAATGTTTAGGGAAACAACACTAAATCTGCTTCAGAACATATTGAGAGAGTCGAAGAAAAGTTTGGAAAAAGGAAAAGCGCTGCATTTTTGCATGTTCTTTCACGAGTATGAGAAATTCAAAAACTTTCTAGGAAACATCACTTCATCTGGTTCTGACTACTTAAAAACTGTTCAAAAAAGATAGAGGTTGCGTTGGCCGGGAATCGAACCCGGGTCAACTGCTTGGAAGGCAGCTATGCTCACCACTATACCACCAACGCACATATTTGCAGCCTTTTCATACTTTCTCTGAGCGCCGCAAGAATCAAGGCAATGTTTAGGGAAACAACACTAAATCTGCTTCAGACCATATTGAGAGAGTCGAAGAAAAGTTTGGAAAGAGGAAAAGCGCTGCATTTTTGCATGTTCCTTTACTAGTATGAGAAATTCAAAAACTTTCTAGGAAACATCACTTCATCTGGTTCTGACTACTTAAAAACTGTTCAAAAAAGATAGAGTTTGCGTTGGCCAGGAATCGAACCCAGGTAAACTGCTTGGAAGGCAGCTATGCTCACCACTATACCACCAACGCACATATTTGCAGGCTTTTCATACTTTCTCTGAGCGCCACAAGAATCAAGGCAATGTTTAGGGAAACAACACTAAATCTGCTTCAGAACATATTGAGAGAGTCGAAGAAAAGTTTGGAAAAAGGAAAAGCGCTGCATTTTTGCATGTTCTTTCACGAGTATGAGAAATTCAAAAACTTTCTAGGAAACATCACTTCATCTGGTTCTGACTACTTAAAAACTGTTCAAAAAAGATAGAGGTTGCGTTGGCCGGGAATCGAACCCGGGTCAACTGCTTGGAAGGCAGCTATGCTCACCACTATACCACCAACGCACATATTTGCAGCCTTTTCATACTTTCTCTGAGCGCCGCAAGAATCAAGGCAATGTTTAGGGAAACAACACTAAATCTGCTTCAGACCATATTGAGAGAGTCGAAGAAAAGTTTGGAAAGAGGAAAAGCGCTGCATTTTTGCATGTTCCTTTACTAGTATGAGAAATTCAACAACTTTCTAGGAAACATCACTTCATCTGGTTCTGACTACTTAAAAACTGTTCAAAAAAGATAGAGGTTGCGTTGGCCGGGAATCTAACCCGGGTCAACTGCTTGGAAGGCAGCTATGCTCACCACTATACCACCAACGCACATATTTGCAGCCTTTTCATACTTTCTCTGAGCGCCACAAGAATCAAGGCAATGTTTAGGGAAACAACACTAAATCTGCTTCAGACCATATTGAGAGAGTCGAAGAAAAGTTTGGAAAGAGGAAAAGCGCTGCATTTTTGCATGTTCCTTTACTAGTATGAGAAATTCAACAACTTTCTAGGAAACATCACTTCATCTGGTTCTGACTACTTAAAAACTGTTCAAAAAAGATAGAGGTTGCGTTGGCCGGGAATCTAACCCGGGTCAACTGCTTGGAAGGCAGCTATGCTCACCACTATACCACCAACGCACATATTTGCAGCCTTTTCATACTTTCTCTGAGCGCCACAAGAATCAAGGCAATGTTTAGGGAAACAACACTAAATCTGCTTCAGACCATATTGAGAGAGTCGAAGAAAAGTTTGGAAAAAGGAAAAGCGCTGCATTTTTGCATGTTCCTTTACTAGTATGAGAAATTCAACAACTTTCTAGGAAACATCACTTCATCTGGTTCTGACTACTTAAAAACTGTTCAAAAAAGATAGAGTTTGCGTTGGCCAGGAATCGAACCCGGGTCAACAGCTTGGAAGGCAGCTATGCTCACCACTATACCACCAACGCACATATTTGCAGCCTTTTCATACTTTCTCTGAGCGCCACAAGAATCAAGGCAATGTTTAGGGAAACAACACTAAATCTGCTTCAGAACATATTGAGAGAGTCGGAGAAAAGTTTGGAAAAAGGAAAAGCGCTGCCTTTTTGCATGTTCTTTCACTAGTATGAGAAATTCAATAACTTTCTAGGAAACATCACTTCATCTGGTTCTACATCAAAACTGTTCAAAAAAGATAGAGGTTGCGTTGGCCGGGAATCGAACCCGGGTCAACTGCTTGGAAGGCAGCTATGCTCACCACTATACCACCAACGCACATATTTGCAGCCTTTTCATACTTTCTCTGAGCGCCACAAGAATCAAGGCAATGTTTAGGGAAACAACACTAAATCTGCTTCAGACCATATTGAGAGAGTCGAAGAAAAGTTTGGAAAAAGGAAAAGCGCTGCATTTTTGCATGTTCTTTCACTAGTATGAGAAATTCAAAAACTTTCTAGGAAACATCACTTCATCTGGTTCTGACTACTTAAAAACTGTTCAAAAAAGATAGAGGTTGCGTTGGCCGGGAGTCGAACCCAGGACAAGTGCTTGGAAGGCAGCTATGCTCACCACTATACCACCAACGCACATATTTGCAGCCTTTTCATACTTTCTCTGAGCGCCACAAGAATCAAGGCAATGTTTAGGGAAACAAAACTAAATCTGCTTCAGACCATATTGAGAGAGTCGAAGAAAAATTTGGAAAAAGGAAAAGCGCTGCATTTTTGCATGTTCCTTTACTAGTATGAGAAATTCAACAACTTTCTAGGAAACATCACTTCATCTGGTTCTACATAAAAACTGTTCAAAAACACTAGAAGTTGCGTTGGCCGGGAATCGAACCCGGGTCAACTGCTTGGAAGGCAGCTATGCTCACCACTATACCACCAACGCACATATTTGCAGCCTTTTCATACTTTCTCTGAGCGCCACAAGAATCAAGGCAATGTTTAGGGAAACAACACTAAATCTGCTTCAGACCATATTGAGAGAGTCGAAGAAAAGTTTGGAAAAAGGAAAAGCGCTGCATTTTTGCATGTTCTTTCACTAGTATGAGAAATTCAAAAACTTTCTAGGAAACATCACTTCATCTGGTTCTGACTACTTAAAAACTGTTCAAAAAAGATAGAGGTTGCGTTGGCCGGGAATCGAATCCGGGTCAAGTGCTTGGAAGGCAGCTATGCTCACCACTATACCACCAACGCACATATTTGCAACCTTTTCATACTTTCTCTGAGCGCCACAAGAATCAAGGCAATGTTTAGGGAAACAAAACTAAATCTGCTTCAGACCATATTGAGAGAGTCGAAGAAAAATTTGGAAAAAGGAAAAGCGCTGCATTTTTGCATGTTCCTTTACTAGTATGAGAAATTCAACAACTTTCTAGGAAACATCACTTCATCTGGTTCTACATAAAAACTGTTCAAAAACACTAGAAGTTGCGTTGGCCGGGAATCGAACCCGGGTCAACTGCTTGGAAGGCAGCTATGCTCACCACTATACCACCAACGCACATATTTGCAGCCTTTTCATACTTTCTCTGAGCGCCACAAGAATCAAGGCAATGTTTAGGGAAACAACACTAAATCTGCTTCAGACCATATTGAGAGAGTTGAAGAAAAGTTTGGAAAAAGGAAAAGCGCTGCATTTTTGCATGTTCTTTCACTAGTATGAGAAATTCAAAAACTTTCTAGGAAACATCACTTCATCTGGTTCTGACTACTTAAAAACTGTTCAAAAAAGATAGAGGTTGCGTTGGCCGGGAATCGAACCCGGGTCAACTGCTTGGAAGGCAGCTATGCTCACCACTATACCACCAACGCACATATTCTCAGCCTTTTCATACTTTCTCTGAGCGCTGCAAGAATCAAGGCAATGTTTAGAGAAACAACACTAAATCTGCTTCAGACCATATTGAGAGAGTCGAAGAAAAGTTTGGAAAAAGGAAAAGCGCTGCATTTTTGCATGTTCTTTCACTAGTATGAGAAATTCAAAAACTTTCTAGGAAACATCACTTCATCTGGTTCTGACTACTTAAAAACTGTTCAAAAAAGATAGAGGTTGCGTTGGCCGGGAATCGAACCCGGGTCAACTGCTTGGAAGGCAGCTATGCTCACCACTATACCACCAACGCACATATTTGCAGCCTTTTCATACTTTCTCTGAGCGCCACAAGAATCAAGGCAATGTTTATGGAAACAACACTAAATCTGCTTCAGAACATATTGAGAGAGTCGAAGAAAAGTTTGGAAAAAGGAAAAGCGCTGCATTTTTGCATGTTCTTTCACGAGTATGAGAAATTCAAAAACTTTCTAGGAAACATCACTTCATCTGGTTCTGACTACTTAAAAACTGTTCAAAAAAGATAGAGGTTGCGTTGGCCGGGAATCGAACCCGGGTCAACTGCTTGGAAGGCAGCTATGCTCACCACTATACCACCAACGCACATATTTGCAGCCTTTTCATACTTTCTCTGAGCGCCGCAAGAATCAAGGCAATGTTTAGGGAAACAACACTAAATCTGCTTCAGACCATATTGAGAGAGTCGAAGAAAAGTTTGGAAAAAGGAAAAGTGCTGCATTTTTGCATGTTCCTTTACTAGTATGAGAAATTCAACAACTTTCTAGGAAACATCACTTCATCTGGTTCTGACTACTTAAAAACTGTTCAAAAAAGATAGAGGTTGCGTTGGCCGGGAATCGAACCCGGGTCAACTGCTTGGAAGGCAGCTATGCTCTGCACTATACCACCAACGCACATATTTGCAGCCTTTTCACACTTTCTCTGAGCGCCACAAGAATCAAGGCAATGTTTAGGGAAACAACACTAAATCTGCTTCAGAACATATTGAGAGAGTCGAAGAAAAGTTTGGAAAAAGGAAAAGCGCTGCATTTTTGCATGTTCTTTCACGAGTATGAGAAATTCAAAAACTTTCTAGGAAACATCACTTCATCTGGTTCTGACTACTTAAAAACTGTTCAAAAAAGATAGAGGTTGCGTTGGCCGGGAATCGAACCCGGGTCAACTGCTTGGAAGGCAGCTATGCTCACCACTATACCACCAACGCACATATTTGCAGCCTTTTCATACTTTCTCTGAGCGCCACAAGAATCAAGGCAATGTTTAGGGAAACAACACTAAATCTGCTTCAGAACATATTGAGAGAGTCGAAGAAAAGTTTGGAAAAAGGAAAAGCGCTGCATTTTTGCATGTTCTTTCACGAGTATGAGAAATTCAAAAACTTTCTAGGAAACATCACTTCATCTGGTTCTGACTACTTAAAAACTGTTCAAAAAAGATAGAGGTTGCGTTGGCCGGGAATCGAACCCGGGTCAACTGCTTGGAAGGCAGCTATGCTCACCACTATACCACCAACGCACATATTTGCAGCCTTTTCATACTTTCTCTGAGTGCCGCAAGAATCAAGGCAATGTTTAGGGAAACAACACTAAATCTGCTTCAGACCATATTGAGAGAGTCGAAGAAAAGTTTGGAAAAAGGAAAAGCGCTGCATTTTTGCATGTTCCTTTACTAGTATGAGAAATTCAACAACTTTCTAGGAAACATCACTTCATCTGGTTCTGACTACTTAAAAACTGTTCAAAAAAGATAGAGGTTGCGTTGGCCGGGAATCTAACCCGGGTCAACTGCTTGGAAGGCAGCTATGCTCACCACTATACCACCAACGCACATATTTGCAGCCTTTTCATACTTTCTCTGAGCGCCACAAGAATCAAGGCAATGTTTAGGGAAACAACACTAAATCTGCTTCAGACCATATTGAGAGAGTCGAAGAAAAGTTTGGAAAAAGGAAAAGCGCTGCATTTTTCCATGTTCCTTTACTAGTATGAGAAATTCAACAACTTTCTAGGAAACATCACTTCATCTGGTTCTGACTACTTAAAAACTGTTCAAAAAAGATAGAGTTTGCGTTGGCCAGGAATCGAACCCGGGTCAACAGCTTGGAAGGCAGCTATGCTCACCACTATACCACCAACGCACATATTTGCAGCCTTTTCATACTTTCTCTGAGCGCCACAAGAATCAAGGCAATGTTTAGGGAAACAACACTAAATCTGCTTCAGAACATATTGAGAGAGTCGAAGAAAAGTTTGGAAAAAGGAAAAGCGCTGCCTTTTTGCATGTTCTTTCACTAGTATGAGAAATTCAATAACTTTCTAGGAAACATCACTTCATCTGGTTCTACATCAAAACTGTTCAAAAAAGATAGAGGTTGCGTTGGCCGGGAATCGAACCCGGGTCAACTGCTTGGAAGGCAGCTATGCTCACCACTATACCACCAACGCACATATTTGCAGCCTTTTCATACTTTCTCTGAGCGCCACAAGAATCAAGGCAATGTTTAGGGAAACAACACTAAATCTGCTTCAGACCATATTGAGAGAGTCGAAGAAAAGTTTGGAAAAAGGAAAAGCGCTGCATTTTTGCATGTTCTTTCACTAGTATGAGAAATTCAAAAACTTTCTAGGAAACATCACTTCATCTGGTTCTGACTACTTAAAAACTGTTCAAAAAAGATAGAGGTTGCGTTGGCCGGGAATCGAACCCGGGACAAGTGCTTGGAAGGCAGCTATGCTCACCACTATACCACCAACGCACATATTTGCAGCCTTTTCATACTTTCTCTGAGCGCCACAAGAATCAAGGCAATGTTTAGGGAAACAACACTAAATCTGCTTCAGACCATATTGAGAGAGTCGAAGAAAAATTTGGAAAAAGGAAAAGCGCTGCATTTTTGCATGTTCCTTTACTAGTATGAGAAATTCAACAACTTTCTAGGAAACATCACTTCATCTGGTTCTACATAAAAACTGTTCAAAAACACTAGAAGTTGCGTTGGCCGGGAATCGAACCCGGGTCAACTGCTTGGAAGGCAGCTATGCTCACCACTATACCACCAACGCACATATTTGCAGCCTTTTCATACTTTCTCTGAGAGCCACAAGAATCAAGGCAATGTTTAGGGAAACAACACTAAATCTGCTTCAGACCATATTGAGAGAGTCGAAGAAAAGTTTGGAAAAAGGAAAAGCGCTGCATTTTTGCATGTTCTTTCACTAGTATGAGAAATTCAAAAACTTTCTAGGAAACATCACTTCATCTGGTTCTGACTACTTAAAAACTGTTCAAAAACACTAGAAGTTGCGTTGGCCAGGAATCGAACCCGGGTCAACTGCTTGGAAGGCAGCTATGCTCACCACTATACCACCAACGCACATATTTGCAACCTTTTCATACTTTCTCTGAGCGCCACAAGAATCAAGGCAATGTTTAGGGAAACAAAACTAAATCTGCTTCAGACCATATTGAGAGAGTCGAAGAAAAATTTGGAAAAAGGAAAAGCGCTGCATTTTTGCATGTTCCTTTACTAGTATGAGAAATTCAACAACTTTCTAGGAAACATCACTTCATCTGGTTCTACATAAAAACTGTTCAAAAACACTAGAAGTTGCGTTGGCCGGGAATCGAACCCGGGTCAACTGCTTGGAAGGCAGCTATGCTCACCACTATACCACCAACGCACATATTTGCAGCCTTTTCATACTTTCTCTGAGTGCCACAAGAATCAAGGCAATGTTTAGGGAAACAACACTAAATCTGCTTCAGACCATATTGAGAGAGTCGAAGAAAAGTTTGGAAAAAGGAAAAGCGCTGCATTTTTGCATGTTCTTTCATGAGTATGAGAAATTCAAAAACTTTCTAGGAAACATCACTTCATCTGGTTCTGACTACTTAAAAACTGTTCAAAAAAGATAGAGGTTGCGTTGGCCGGGAATCGAACCCGGGTCAACTGCTTGGAAGGCAGCTATGCTCACCACTATACCACCAACGCACATATTTGCAGCCTTTTCATACTTTCTCTGAGCGCCGCAAGAATCAAGGCAATGTTTAGGGAAACAACACTAAATCTGCTTCAGACCATATTGAGAGAGTCGAAGAAAAGTTTGGAAAAAGGAAAAGCGCTGCATTTTTGCATGTTCCTTTACTAGTATGAGAAATTCAACAACTTTCTAGGAAACATCACTTCATCTGGTTCTGACTACTTAAAAACTGTTCAAAAAAGATAGAGGTTGCGTTGGCCGGGAATCGAACCCGGGTCAACTGCTTGGAAGGCAGCTATGCTCACCACTATACCACCAACGCACATATTTGCAGCCTTTTCATACTTTCTCTGAGCGCCGCAAGAATCAAGGCAATGTTTAGGGAAACAACACTAAATCTGCTTCAGACCATATTGAGAGAGTTGAAGAAAAGTTTGGAAAAAGGAAAAGCGCTGCATTTTTGGATGTTCTTTCACTAGTATGAGAAATTCAAAAACTTTCTAGGAAACATCACTTCATCTGGTTCTGACTACTTAAAAACTGTTCAAAAAAAATAGCGGTTGTGTTGGCCGGGAATCGAACCCGGGTCAACTGCTTGGAAGGCAGCTATGCTCACCACTATACCACCAACGCACATATTTGCAGCCTTTTCATACTTTCTCTGAGCGCCGCAAGAATCAAGGCAATGTTTAGGGAAACAACACTAAATCTGCTTCAGAACATATTGAGAGAGTCGAAGAAAAGTTTGGAAAAAGGAAAAGCGCTGCATTTTTGCATGTTCTTTCACTAGTATGAGAAATTCAACAACTTTCTAGGAAACATCACTTCATCTGGTTCTGACTACTTAAAAACTGTTCAAAAAAGATAGAGGTTGTGTTGGCCGGGAATCGAACCCGGGTCAACTTCTTGGAAGGCAGCTATGCTCACCACTATACCACCAACGCACATATTTGCAGCCTTTTCATACTTTCTCTGAGCGCCACAAGAATCAAGGCAATGTTTAGGGAAACAACACTAAATCTGCTTCAGACCATATTGAGAGAGTCGAAGAAAAATTTGGAAAAAGGAAAAGCGCTGCATTTTTGCATGTTCCTTTACTAGTATGAGAAATTCAACAACTTTCTAGGAAACATCACTTCATCTGGTTCTACATAAAAACTGTTCAAAAAAGATAGAGGTTGCGTTGGCCGGGAATCGAACCCGGGTCAACTGCTTGGAAGGCAGCTATGCTCACCACTATACCACCAACGCACATATTTGCAGCCTTTTCATACTTTCTCTGAGCGCCACAAGAATCAAGGCAATGTTTAGGGAAACAACACTAAATCTGCTTCAGACCATATTGAGAGAGTCGAAGAAAAGTTTGGAAAAAGGAAAAGCGCTGCATTTTTGCATGTTCTTTCACTAGTATGAGAAATTCAAAAACTTTCTAGGAAACATCACTTCATCTGGTTCTACATAAAAACTGTTCAAAAAAGATAGAGGTTGCGTTGGCCGGGAATCGAACCCGGGTCAACTGCTTGGAAGGCAGCTATGCTCACCACTATAGTACCAACGCACATATTTGCTGCCTTTTCATACTTTCTCTGAGCGCCACAAGAATCAAGGCAATGTTTAGGGAAACAACACTAAATCTGCTTCAGACCATATTGAGAGAGTCGAAGAAAAGTTTGGAAAAAGGAAAAGCGCTGCATTTTTGCATGTTCTTTCACTAGTATGAGAAATTCAAAAACTTTCTAGGAAACATCACTTCATCTGGTTCTGACTACTTAAAAACTGTTCAAAAAAGATAGAGGTTGCGTTGGCCGGGAATCGAACCCGAGTCAAGTGCTTGGAAGGCAGCTATGCTCACCACTATACCACCAACGCACATATTTGCAGCCTTTTCATACTTTCTCTGAGCGCCACAAGAATCAAGGCAATGTTTAGGGAAACAACACTAAATCTGCTTCAGACCATATTGAGAGAGTCGAAGAAAAATTTGGAAAAAGGAAAAGCGCTGCATTTTTGCATGTTCCTTTACTAGTATGAGAAATTCAACAACTTTCTAGGAAACATCACTTCATCTGGTTCTACATAAAAACTGTTCAAAAACACTAGAAGTTGCGTTGGCCAGGAATCGAACCCGGGTCAACTGCTTGGAAGGCAGCTATGCTCACCACTATAGTACCAACGCACATATTTGCTGCCTTTTCATACTTTCTCTGAGCGCCACAAGAATCAAGGCAATGTTTAGGGAAACAACACTAAATCTGCTTCAGACCATATTGAGAGAGTCGAAGAAAAGTTTGGAAAAAGGAAAAGCGCTGCATTTTTGCATGTTCTTTCACTAGTATGAGAAATTCAAAAACTTTCTAGGAAACATCACTTCATCTGGTTCTGACTACTTAAAAACTGTTCAAAAAAGATAGAGGTTGCGTTGGCCGGGAATCGAACCCGAGTCAAGTGCTTGGAAGGCAGCTATGCTCACCACTATACCACCAACGCACATATTTGCAGCCTTTTCATACTTTCTCTGAGCGCCACAAGAATCAAGGCAATGTTTAGGGAAACAACACTAAATCTGCTTCAGACCATATTGAGAGAGTCGAAGAAAAATTTGGAAAAAGGAAAAGCGCTGCATTTTTGCATGTTCCTTTACTAGTATGAGAAATTCAACAACTTTCTAGGAAACATCACTTCATCTGGTTCTACATAAAAACTGTTCAAAAAAGATAGAGGTTGCGTTGGCCGGGAATCGAACCCGGGTCAACTGCTTGGAAGGCAGCTATGCTCACCACTATAGTACCAACGCACATATTTGCTGCCTTTTCATACTTTCTCTGAGCGCCACAAGAATCAAGGCAATGTTTAGGGAAACAACACTAAATCTGCTTCAGACCATATTGAGAGAGTCGAAGAAAAGTTTGGAAAAAGGAAAAGCGCTGCATTTTTGCATGTTCTTTCACTAGTATGAGAAATTCAAAAACTTTCTAGGAAACATCACTTCATCTGGTTCTGACTACTTAAAAACTGTTCAAAAAAGATAGAGGTTGCGTTGGCCGGGAATCGAACCCGAGTCAAGTGCTTGGAAGGCAGCTATGCTCACCACTATACCACCAACGCACATATTTGCAGCCTTTTCATACTTTCTCTGAGCGCCACAAGAATCAAGGCAATGTTTAGGGAAACAACACTAAATCTGCTTCAGACCATATTGAGAGAGTCGAAGAAAAATTTGGAAAAAGGAAAAGCGCTGCATTTTTGCATGTTCCTTTACTAGTATGAGAAATTCAACAACTTTCTAGGAAACATCACTTCATCTGGTTCTACATAAAAACTGTTCAAAAACACTAGAAGTTGCGTTGGCCAGGAATCGAACCCGGGTCAACTGCTTGGAAGGCAGCTATGCTCACCACTATACCACCAACGCACATACTTGCAGCCTTTTCATACTTTCTCTGAGCGCCACAAGAATCAAGGCAATGTTTATGGAAACAACACTAAATCTGCTTCAGACCATATTGAGAGAGTTGAAGAAAAGTTTGGAAAAAGGAAAAGCGCTGCATTTTTGCATGTTCCTTTACTAGTATGAGAAATTCAAAAACTTTCTAGGAAACATCACTTCATCTGGTTCTGACTACTTAAAAACTGTTCAAAAAAGATAGAGGTTGCGTTGGCCGGGAATCGAACCCGGGTCAACTGCTTGGAAGGCAGCTATGCTCACCACTATACCACCAACGCACATATTTGCAGCCTTTTCATACTTTCTCTGAGCGCCACAAGAATCAAGGCAATGTTTATGGAAACAACACTAAATCTGCTTCAGACCATATTGAGAGAGTTGAAGAAAAGTTTGGAAAAAGGAAAAGCGCTGCATTTTTGCATGTTCCTTTACTAGTATGAGAAATTCAAAAACTTTCTAGGAAACATCACTTCATCTGGTTCTGACTACTTAAAAACTGTTCAAAAAAGATAGAGGTTGCGTTGGCCGGGAATCGAACCCGGGTCAACTGCTTGGAAGGCAGCTATGCTCACCACTATACCACCAACGCACATATTTGCAGCCTTTTCATACTTTCTCTGAGCGCCACAAGAATCAAGGCAATGTTTAGGGAAACAAAACTAAATCTGCTTCAGACCATATTGAGAGAGTCGAAGAAAAATTTGGAAAAAGGAAAAGCGCTGCATTTTTGCATGTTCCTTTACTAGTATGAGAAATTCAACAACTTTCTAGGAAACATCGCTTCATCTGGTTCTACATAAAAGCTGTTCAAAAACACTAGAAGTTGCGTTGGCCGGGAATCGAACCCGAGTCAACTGCTTGGAAGGCAGCTATGCTCACCACTATACCACCAACGCACATATTTGCAGCCTTTTCATACTTTCTCTGAGCGCCACAAGAATCAAGGCAATGTTTAGGGAAACAACACTAAATCTGCTTCAGACCATATTGAGAGAGTCGAAGAAAAGTTTGGAAAAAGGAAAAGCGCTGCATTTTTGCATGTTCTTTCACTAGTATGAGAAATTCAAAAACTTTCTAGGAAACATCACTTCATCTGGTTCTGACTACTTAAAAACTGTTCAAAAAAGATAGAGGTTGCGTTGGCCGGGAATCGAACCCGGGTCAACTGCTTGGAAGGCAGCTATGCTCACCACTATACCACCAACGCACATATTTGCAGCCTTTTCATACTTTCTCTGAGCGCCGCAAGAATCAAGGATAATGTTTAGGGAAACAACACTAAATCTGCTTCAGACCATATTGAGAGAGTCGAAGAAAAGTTTGGAAAAAGGAAAAGCACTGCATTTTTGCATGTTCTTTCACTAGTATGAGAAATTCAACAACTTTCTAGGAAACATCACTTCATCTGGTTCTACATAAAAACTGTTCAAAAACACTAGAAGTTGCGTTGGCCGGGAATCGAACCCGGGTCAACTGCTTGGAAGGCAGCTATGCTCACCACTATACCACCAACGCACATATTTGCAGCCTTTTCATACTTTCTCTGAGCGCCACAAGAATCAAGGCAATGTTTAGGGAAACAACACTAAATCTGCTTCAGACCATAATGAGAGAGTCGAAGAAAAGTTTGGAAAAAGGAAAAGCGCTGCATTTTTGCATGTTCTTTCACTAGTATGAGAAATTCAACAACTTTCTAGGAAACATCACTTCATCTGGTTCTGACTACTTAAAAACTGTTCAAAAAAGATAGAGGTTGCGTTGGCCGGGAATCGAACCCGGGTCAACTGCTTGGAAGGCAGCTATGCTCACCACTATACCACCAACGCACATATTTGCAGCCTTTTCATACTTTCTCTGAGCGCCGCAAGAATCAAGGGTAATGTTTAGGGAAACAACACTAAATCTGCTTCAGACCATATTGAGAGAGTCGAAGAAAAGTTTGGAAAAAGGAAAAGCACTGCATTTTTGCATGTTCTTTCACTAGTATGAGAAATTCAACAACTTTCTAGGAAACATCACTTCATCTGGTTCTACATAAAAACTGTTCAAAAACACTAGAAGTTGCGTTGGCCGGGAATCGAACCCGGGTCAACTGCTTGGAAGGCAGCTATGCTCACCACTATACCACCAACGCACATATTTGCAGCCTTTTCATACTTTCTCTGAGCGCCACAAGAATCAAGGCAATGTTTAGGGAAACAACACTAAATCTGCTTCAGACCATATTGAGAGAGTTGAAGAAAAGTTTGGAAAAAGGAAAAGCGCTGCATTTTTGGATGTTCTTTCACTAGTATGAGAAATTGAAAAACTTTCTAGGAAACATCACTTCATCTGGTTCTGACTACTTAAAAACTGTTCAAAAAAAATAGCGGTTGTGTTGGCCGGGAATCGAACCCGGGTCAACTGCTTGGAAGGCAGCTATGCTCACCACTATACCACCAACGCACATATTTGCAGCCTTTTCATACTTTCTCTGAGCGCCGCAAGAATCAAGGCAATGTTTAGGGAAACAACACTAAATCTACTTCAGACCATATTGAGAGAGTCGAAGAAAAGTTTGGAAAAAGGAAAAGCGCTGCATTTTTGCATGTTCTTTCACTAGTATGAGAAATTCAACAACTTTCTCGGAAACATCACTTCATCTGGTTCTGACTACTTAAAAACTGTTCAAAAAAGATAGAGGTTGTGTTGGCCGGGAATCGAACCCAGGTCAACAGCTTGGAAGGCAGCTATGCTCACCACTATACCACCAACGCACATATTTGCAGCCTTTTCATACTTTCTCTGAGCGCCACAAGAATCAAGGCAATGTTTAGGGAAACAACACTAAATCTGCTTCAGAACATATTGAGAGAGTCGAAGAAAAGTTTGGAAATAGGAAAAGCGCTGCATTTTTGCATGTTCCTTTACTAGTATGAGAAATTCGACAACTTTCTAGGAAACATCACTTCATCTGGTTCTACATCAAAACTGTTCAAAAACACTAGAAGTTGCAATGGCCGGGAATCGAACCCGGGTCAACTGCTTGGAAGGCAGCTATGCTTACCACTATACCACCAACGCACATATTTGCAGCCTTTTCATACTTTCTTTGAGCGCCACAAGAATCAAGGCAATGTTTAGGGAAACAACACTAAATCTGCTTCAGAACATATTGAGAGAGTCGAAGAAAAGTTTGGAAAAAGGAAAAGCGCTGCATTTTTGCATGTTCTTTCACTAGTATGAGAAATTCAAAAACTTTCTAGGAAACATCACTTCATCTGGTTCTGACTACTTAAAAACTGTTCAAAAAAGATACAGGTTGCGTTGGCCAAGAATCGAACCCAGGTCAACTGCTTGGAAGGCAGCTATGCTCACCACTATACCACCAACGCACATATTTGCAGTCTTTTCATACTTTCTCTGAGCGCCACAAGAATCAAGGCAATGTTTAGGGAAACAACACTAAATCTGCTTCAGAACATATTGAGAGAGTCGAAGAAAAGTTTGGAAAAAGGAAAAGCGCTGCATTTTTGCATGTTCTTTCACTAGTATGAGAAATTCAAAAACTTTCTAGGAAACATCACTTCATCTGGTTCTGACTACTTAAATACTGTTCAAAAACACTAGAAGTTGCGTTGGCCGGGAATCGAACACGGGTCAACTGCTTGGAAGGCAGCTATGCTCACCACTATACCACCAACGCACATATTTGCAGACTTTTCATACTTTCTCTGAGCGCCACAAAAATCAAGGCAATGTTTAGGGAAACAACACTAAATCTGCTTCAGAACATATTAAGAGAGTCAAAGAAAAGTTTGGAAAAAGGAAAAGCGCTGCATTTTTGCATGTTCTTTCACTAGTATGAGAAATTCAAAAACTTTCTAGGAAACATCACTTCATCTGGTTCTGACTACTTAAAAACTGTTCAAAAAAGATAGAGGTTGCATTGGCCGGGAATCGAACCCGGGTCAACTGCTTGGAAGGCAGCTATGCTCACCACTATACCACCAACGCACATATTTGCAGCCTTTTCATACTTTCTGTGAGCGCCGCAAGAATCAAGGCAATGTTTAGGGAAACAACACTAAATCTGCTTCAGACCATATTGAGAGAGTCGAAGAAAAGTTTGGAAAAAGGAAAAGCGCTGCATTTTTGCATGTTCTTTCACTAGTATGAGAAATTCAACAACTTTCTAGGAAACATCACTTCATCTGGTTCTGACAACTTAAAAACTGTTCAAAAAAGATAGAGGTTGTGTTGGCCGGGAATCGAACCCGGGTCAACTGCTTGGAAGGCAGCTATGCTCACCACTATACCACCAACGCACATATTTGCAGCCTTTTCATACTTTCTCTGAGCGCCACAAGAATCAAGGCAATGTTTAGGGAAACAACACTAAATCTGCTTCAGAACATATTGAGAGAGTCGAAGAAAAGTTTGGAAATAGGAAAAGCGCTGCATTTTTGCATGTTCCTTCACTAGTATGAGAAATTCAACAACTTTCTAGGAAACATCACTTCATCTGGTTCTACATCAAAACTGTTCAAAAACACTAGAAGTTGCATTAGCCGGGAATCGAACCCGGGTCAACTGCTTGGAAGGCAGCTATGCTCACCACTATACCACCAACGCACATATTTCCAGCCTTTTCATACTTTCTCTGAGCGCCACAAGAATCAAGGCAATGTTTAGGGAAACAACACTAAATCTGCTTCAGACCATATTGAGAGAGTCGAAGAAAAGTTTGGAAAAAGGAAAAGCACTGCATTTTTGCATGTTCCTTTGCTAGTATGAGAAATTCAACAACTTTCTAGGAAACATCACTTCATCTGGTTCTGACTACTTAAAAACTGTTCAAAGAAGATAGAGGTTGCGTTGGCCGGGAATCGAACCTGGGTCAACTGCTTGGAAGGCAGCTATGCTCACCACTATACCACCAACGCACATATTTGCAGCCTTTTCATACTTTCTCTGAGCGCCACAAGAATCAAGGCAATGTTTAGGGAAACAACACTAAATCTGCTTCAGAACATATTGAGAGAGTCGAAGAAAAGTTTGGAAAAAGGAAAAGCGCTGCATTTTTGCATGTTCTTTCACTAGTATGAGAAATTCAAAAACTTTCTAGGAAACATCACTTCATCTGGTTCTGACTACATAAAAACTGTTCAAAAAAGATAGAGGTTGCGTTGGCCGGGAATCGAACCTAGGTCAACTGGTTGGAAGGCAGCTATGCTCACCACTATACCACCAACGCACATATTTGCAGTCTTTTCATACTTTCTCTGAGCGCCACAAGAATCAAGGCAATGTTTAGGGAAACAACACTAAATCTGCTTCAGAACATATTGAGAGAGTCGAAGAAAAGTTTGGAAAAAGGAAAAGCGCTGCATTTTTGCATGTTCTTTCACTAGTATGAGAAATTCAAAAACTTTCTAGGAAACATCACTTCATCTGGTTCTGACTACTTAAAAACTGTTCAAAAACACTAGAAGTTGCGTTGGCCGGGAATCGAACACGGGTCAACTGCTTGGAAGGCAGCTATGCTCACCACTATACCACCAACGTACATATTTGCAGACTTTTCATACTTTCTCTGAGCGCCACAAAAATCAAGGCAATGTTTAGGGAAACAACACTAAATCTGCTTCAGAACATATTGAGAGAGTCAAAGAAAAGTTTGGAAAAAGGAAAAGCGCTGCATTTTTGCATGTTCTTTCACTAGTATGAGAAATTCAAAAACTTTCTAGGAAACATCACTTCATCTGGTTCTGACTACTTAAAAACTGTTCAAAAAAGATAGAGGTTGCATTGGCCGGGAATCGAACCCGGGTCAACTGCTTGGAAGGCAGCTATGCTCACCACTATACCACCAACGCACATATTTGCAGCCTTTTCATACTTTCTCTGAGCGCCGCAAGAATCAAGGCAATGTTTAGGGAAACAACACTAAATCTGCTTCAGAACATATTGAGAGAGTCGAAGAAAAGTTTGGAAAAAGGAAAAGCGCTGCATTTTTGCATGTTCCTTTACTAGTATGAGAAATTCAAAAACTTTCTAGGAAACATAACTTCATCTGGTTCTGACTACTTAAAAACTGTTCAAAAAAGAAAGAGGTTGCGTTGGCCGGGAATCGAACCCGGGTCAACTGCTTGGAAGGCAGCTTTGCTCACCACTATACCACCAACGCACATATTTGCAGCCTTTTCATACTTTCTCTGAGCGCCACAAGAATCAAGGCAATGTTTAGGGAAACAACACTAAATCTGCTTCAGACCATATTGAGAGAGTCAAAGAAAAGTTTGGAAAAAGGAAAAGCGCTGCATTTTTGCATGTTCTTTCACTAGTATGAGAAATTCAAAAACTTTCTAGGAAACATCACTTCATCTGGTTCTGACTACTTAAAAACTGTTCAAAAAAGATAGAGGTTGCGTTGGCCGGGAATCGAACCCGGGTCAACTGCTTGGAAGGCAGCTATGCTCACCACTATACCACCAACGCACATATTTGCAGCCTTTTCATACTTTCTCTGAGCGCCGCAAGAATCAAGGATAATGTTTAGGGAAACAACACTAAATCTGCTTCAGACCATATTGAGAGAGTCGAAGAAAAGTTTGGAAAAAGGAAAAGCGCTGCATTTTTGCATGTTCTTTCACTAGTATGAGAAATTCAAAAACTTTCTAGGAAACATCACTTCATCTGGTTCTGACTACTTAAAAACTGTTCAAAAAAGATAGAGGTTGCATTGGCCGGGAATCGACCCCGGGTCAACTGCTTGGAAGGCAGCTATGCTCACCACTATACCACCAACGCACATATTTGCAGCCTTTTCATACTTTCTCTGAGCGCCGCAAGAATCAAGGCAATGTTTAGGGAAACAACACTAAATCTGCTTCAGACCATATTGAGAGAGTCGAAGAAAAGTTTGGAAAAAGGAAAAGCGCTGCATTTTTGCATGTTCCTTTACTACTATGAGAAATTCAAAAACTTTCTAGGAAACATCACTTCATCTGGTTCTGACTACTTAAAAACTGTTCAAAAAAGATAGAGGTTGCGTTGGCCGGGAATCGAACACGGGTCAACTGCTTGGAAGGCAGCTATGCTCACCACTATACCACCAACGCACATATTTGCAGCCTTTTCATACTTTCTCTGAGCGCCACAAGAATCAAGGCAATGTTTAGGGAAACAACACTAAATCTGCTTCAGAACATATTGAGAGAGTCGAAGAAAAGTTTGGAAAAAGGAAAAGCGCTGCATTTTTTCATGTTCCTTTACTAGTATGAGAAATTCAACAACTTTCTAGGAAACATCACTTCATCTGGTTCTGACTACTTAAAAACTGTTCAAAAAAGATAGAGGTTGCGTTGGCCGGGAATCGAACACGGGTCAACTGCTTGGAAGGCAGCTATGCTCATTACTATACCACCAACGCACATTTTTGCAGCCTTTTCATACTTTCTCTGAGCGCCACAAGAATCAAGGCAATGTTTAGGGAAACAACACTAAATCTGCTTCAGAACATATTGAGAGAGTCGAAGAAAAGTTTGGAAAAAGGAAAAGCGCTGCATTTTTGTATGTTCTTTCACTAGTATGAGAAATTCAAAAACTTTCTAGGAAACATCACTTCATCTGGTTCTGACTACTTAAAAACTGTTCAAAAAAGATAGAGGTTGCGTTGGCCGGGAATCGAACCCGGGTGAACTGCTTGGAAGGCAGCTATGCTCACCACTATACCACCAACGCACATATTTGCAGCCTTTTCATACTTTCTCTGAGCGCCACAAGAATCAAGGCAATGTTTAGGGAAACAACACTAAATCTGCTTCAGAACATATTGAGAGAGTCGAAGAAAAGTTTGGAAAAAGGAAAAGCGCTGCATTTTTGCATGTTCCTTTACTAGTATGAGAAATTCAACAACTTTCTAGGAAACATCACTTCATCTGGTTCTACATAAAAACTGTTCAAAAAAGATAGAGGTTGCGTTGGCCGGGAATCGAACCCGGGTCAACTGCTTGGAAGGCAGCTATGCTCACCACTATACCACCAACGCACATATTTGCAGCCTTTTCATACTTTCTCTGAGCGCCGCAAGAATCAAGGCAATGTTTAGGGAAACAACACTAAATCTGCTTCAGAACATATTGAGAGAGTCGAAGAAAAGTTTGGAAAAAGGAAAAGCGCTGCATTTTTTCATGTTCCTTTACTAGTATGAGAAATTCAAAAACTTTCTAGGAAACATCACTTCATCTGGTTCTGACTACTTAAAAACTGTTCAAAAAAGATAGAGGTTGCGTTGGCCGGGAATCGACCCCGGGTCAACTGCTTGGAAGGCAGCTATGCTCACCACTATACCACCAACGCACATATTTGCAGCCTTTTCATACTTTCTCTGAGCGCCGCAAGAATCAAGGCAATGTTTAGGGAAACAACACTAAATCTGCTTCAGACCATATTGAGAGAGTCGAAGAAAAGTTTGGAAAAAGGAAAAGCGCTGCATTTTTGTATGTTCTTTCACTAGTATGAGAAATTCAAAAACTTTCTAGGAAACATCACTTCATCTGGTTCTGACTACTTAAAAACTGTTCAAAAAAGATAGAGGTTGCGTTGGCCGGGAATCGAACACGGGTCAACTGCTTGGAAGGCAGCTATGCTCACCACTATACCACCAACGCACATATTTGCAGCCTTTTCATACTTTCTCTGAGCGCCACAAGAATCAAGGCAATGTTTAGGGAAACAACACTAAATCTGCTTCAGAACATATTGAGAGAGTCGAAGAAAAGTTTGGAAAAAGGAAAAGCGCTGCATTCTTGTATGTTCTTTCACTAGTATGAGAAATTCAAAAACTTTCTAGGAAACATCACTTCATCTGGTTCTGACTACTTAAAAACTGTTCAAAAAAGATAGAGGTTGCATTGGCCGGGAATCGAACCCGGGTCAACTGCTTGGAAGGCAGCTATGCTCACCACTATACCACCAACGCACATATTTGCAGCCTTTTCATACTTTCTCTGAGCGCCACAAGAATCAAGGCAATGTTTTGGGAAACAACACTAAATCTGCTTCAGAACATATTGAGAGAGTCGAAGAAAAGTTTGGAAAAAGGAAAAGCGCTGCATTTTTGCATATTCCTTTACTAGTATGAGAAATTCTACAACTTTCTAGGAAACATCACTTCATCTGGTTCTACATAAAAACTGTTCAAAAAAGATAGAGGTTGCGTTGGCCGGGAATCGAACCCGGGTCAACTGCTTGGAAGGCAGCTATGCTCACCACTATACCACCAACGCACATATTTGCAGCCTTTTCATACTTTCTCTGAGCGCCACAAAAATCAAGGCAATGTTTAGGGAAACAACACTAAATCTGCTTCAGACCATATTGAGAGAGTCGAAGAAAAGTTTGGAAAAAGGAAAAGCGCTGCATTTTTGCATGTTCCTTTACTACTATGAGAAATTCAAAAACTTTCTAGGAAACATCACTTCATCTGGTTCTGACTACTTAAAAACTGTTCAAAAAAGATAGAGTTTGCGTTGGCCGGGAATCGAACACGAGTCAACTGCTTGGAAGGCAGCTATGCTCACCACTATACCACCAACGCACATATTTGCAGCCTTTTCATACTTTCTCTGAGCGCCACAAGAATCAAGGCAATGTTTAGGGAAACAACACTAAATCTGCTTCAGACCATATTGAGAGAGTCGAAGAAAAGTTTGGAAAAAGGAAAAGCGCTGCATTTTTGCATGTTCTTTCACTAGTATGAGAAATTCAAAAACTTTCTAGGAAACATCACTTCATCTGGTTCTGACTACTTAAAAACTGTTCAAAAAAGATAGAGATTGCGTTGGCTGGGAATCGACCCCGGGTCAGCTGCTTGGAAGGCAGCTATGCTCACCACTATACCACCAACGCACATATTTGCAGCCTTTTCATACTTTCTCTGAGCGCCGCAAGAATCAAGGCAATGTTTAGGGAAACAACACTAAATCTGCTTCAGACCATATTGAGAGAGTCGAAGAAAAGTTTGGAAAAAGGAAAAGCGCTGCATTTTTGCATGTTCCTTTACTACTATGAGAAATTCAAAAACTTTCTAGGAAACATCACTTCATCTGGTTCTGACTACTTAAAAACTGTTCAAAAAAGATAGAGGTTGCGTTGGCCGGGAATCGAACACGAGTCAACTGCTTGGAAGGCAGCTATGCTCACCACTATACCACCAACGCACATATTTGCAGCCTTTTCATACTTTCTCTGAGCGCCACAAGAATCAAGGCAATGTTTAGGGAAACAACACTAAATCTGCTTCAGAACATATTGAGAGAGTCGAAGAAAAGTTTGGAAAAAGGAAAAGCGCTGCATTTTTGTATGTTCTCTCACTAGTATGAGAAATTCAAAAACTTTCTAGGAAACATCACTTCATCTGGTTCTGACTACTTAAAAACTGTTCAAAAAAGATAGAGGTTGCGTTGGCCGGGAATCGAACACGGGTCAACTGCTTGGAAGGCAGCTATGCTCACCACTATACCACCAACGTACATATTTGCAGCCTTTTCATACTTTCTCTGAGCGCCACAAGAATCAAGGCAATGTTTAGGGAAACAACACTAAATCTGCTTCAGAACATATTGAGAGAGTCGAAGAAAAGTTTGGAAAAAGGAAAAGCGCTGCATTTTTGTATGTTCTTTCACTAGTATGAGAAATTCAAAAACTTTCTAGGAAACATCACTTCATCTGGTTCTGACTACTTAAAAACTGTTCAAAAAAGATAGAGGTTGCGTTGGCCGGGAATCGAACCCGGGTCAACTGCTTGGAAGGCAGCTATGCTCACCACTATACCACCAACGCACATATTTGCAGCCTTTTCATACTTTCTCTGAGCGCCACAAGAATCAAGGCAATGTTTAGGGAAACAACACTAAATCTGCTTCAGAACATATTGAGAGAGTCGAAGAAAAGTTTGGAAAAAGGAAAAGCGCTGCATTTTTGCATGTTCCTTTACTAGTATGAGAAATTCAACAACTTTCTAGGAAACATCACTTCATCTGGTTCTACATAAAAACTGTTCAAAAAAGATAAAGGTTGCGTTGGCCGGGAATCGAACACGAGTCAACTGCTTGGAAGGCAGCTATGCTCACCACTATACCACCAACGCACATATTTGCAGCCTTTTCATACTTTCTCTGAGCGCCACAAGAATCAAGGCAATGTTTAGGGAAACAACACTAAATCTGCTTCAGACCATATTGAGAGAGTCGAAGAAAAGTTTGGAAAAAGGAAAAGCGCTGCATTTTTGCATGTTCTTTCACTAGTATGAGAAATTCAAAAACTTTCTAGGAAACATCACTTCATCTGGTTCTGACTACTTAAAAACTGTTCAAAAAAGATAGAGATTGCGTTGGCTGGGAATCGACCCCGGGTCAACTGCTTGGAAGGCAGCTATGCTCACCACTATACCACCAACGCACATATTTGCAGCCTTTTCATACTTTCTCTGAGCGCCACAAGAATCAAAGCAATGTTTAGGGAAACAACACTAAATCTGCTTCAAAACATATTGAGAGAGTCGAAGAAAAGTTTGGAAAAAGGAAAAGCGCTGCATTTTTGCATGTTCCTTTACTAGTATGAGAAATTCAACAACTTTCTAGGAAACATCACTTCATCTGGTTCTGACTACTTAAAAACTGTTCAAAAAAGATAGAGGTTGCGTTGGCCGGGAATCGAACCCGGGTCAACTGCTTGGAAGGCAGCTATGCTCACCACTATACCACCAACGCACATATTTGCAGCCTTTTCATACTTTCTCTGAGCGCCACAAGAATCAAGGCAATGTTTAGGGAAACAACACTAAATCTGCTTCAAAACATATTGAGAGAGTCGAAGAAAAGTTTGGAAAAAGGAAAAGCGCTGCATTTTTGCATGTTCTTTCACGAGTATGAGAAATTCAAAAACTTTCTAGGAAACATCACTTCATCTGGTTCTGACTACTTAAAAACTGTTCAAAAAAGATAGAGGTTGCGTTGGCCGGGAATCGAACCCGGGTCAACTGCTTGGAAGGCAGCTATGCTCACCACTATACCACCAACGCACATATTTGCAGCCTTTTCATACTTTCTCTGAGCGCCGCAAGAATCAAGGCAATGTTTAGGGAAACAACACTAAATCTGCTTCAGACCATATTGAGAGAGTCGAAGAAAAGTTTGGAAAGAGGAAAAGCGCTGCATTTTTGCATGTTCCTTTACTAGTATGAGAAATTCAACAACTTTCTAGGAAACATCACTTCATCTGGTTCTACATAAAAACTGTTCAAAAAAGATAGAGGTTGCGTTGGCCGGGAATCGAACCCGGGTCAACTGCTTGGAAGGCAGCTATGCTCACCACTATACCACCAACGCACATATTTGCAGCCTTTTCATACTTTCTCTGAGCGCCACAAGAATCAAGGCAATGTTTAGGGAAACAACACTAAATCTGCTTCAGAACATATTGAGAGAGTCGAAGAAAAGTTTGGAAAAAGGAAAAGCGCTGCATTTTTGCATGTTCCTTTACTAGTATGAGAAATTCAAAAACTTTCTAGGAAACATCACTTCATCTGGTTCTGACTACTTAAAAACTGTTCAAAAAAGATAGAGGTTGCGTTGGCCGGGAATCGAACCCAGGTAAACTGCTTGGAAGGCAGCTATGCTCACCACTATACCACCAACGCACATATTTGCAGCCTTTTCATACTTTCTCTGAGCGCCACAAGAATCAAGGCAATGTTTAGGGAAACAACACTAAATCTGCTTCAGAACATATTGAGAGAGTCGAAGAAAAGTTTGGAAAAAGGAAAAGCGCTGCATTTTTGCATGTTCCTTTACTAGTATGAGAAATTCAACAACTTTCTAGGAAACATCACTTCATCTGGTTCTGACTACTTAAAAACTGTTCAAAAAAGATAGAGGTTGCGTTGGCCGGGAATCGAACCCGGGTCAACTGCTTGGAAGGCAGCTATGCTCACCACTATACCACCAACGCACATATTTGCAGCCTTTTCATACTTTCTCTGAGCGCCACAAGAATCAAGGCAATGTTTAGGGAAACAACACTAAATCTGCTTCAGAACATATTGAGAGAGTCGAAGAAAAGTTTGGAAAAAGGAAAAGCGCTGCATTTTTGCATGTTCTTTCACGAGTATGAGAAATTCAAAAACTTTCTAGGAAACATCACTTCATCTGGTTCTGACTACTTAAAAACTGTTCAAAAAAGATAGAGGTTGCGTTGGCCGGGAATCGAACCCGGGTCAACTGCTTGGAAGGCAGCTATGCTCACCACTATACCACCAACGCACATATTTGCAGCCTTTTCATACTTTCTCTGAGCGCCGCAAGAATCAAGGCAATGTTTAGGGAAACAACACTAAATCTGCTTCAGACCATATTGAGAGAGTCGAAGAAAAGTTTGGAAAGAGGAAAAGCGCTGCATTTTTGCATGTTCCTTTACTAGTATGAGAAATTCAAAAACTTTCTAGGAAACATCACTTCATCTGGTTCTGACTACTTAAAAACTGTTCAAAAAAGATAGAGTTTGCGTTGGCCAGGAATCGAACCCAGGTAAACTGCTTGGAAGGCAGCTATGCTCACCACTATACCACCAACGCACATATTTGCAGCCTTTTCATACTTTCTCTGAGCGCCACAAGAATCAAGGCAATGTTTAGGGAAACAACACTAAATCTGCTTCAGAACATATTGAGAGAGTCGAAGAAAAGTTTGGAAAAAGGAAAAGCGCTGCATTTTTGCATGTTCTTTCACGAGTATGAGAAATTCAAAAACTTTCTAGGAAACATCACTTCATCTGGTTCTGACTACTTAAAAACTGTTCAAAAAAGATAGAGGTTGCGTTGGCCGGGAATCGAACCCGGGTCAACTGCTTGGAAGGCAGCTATGCTCACCACTATACCACCAACGCACATATTTGCAGCCTTTTCATACTTTCTCTGAGCGCCGCAAGAATCAAGGCAATGTTTAGGGAAACAACACTAAATCTGCTTCAGACCATATTGAGAGAGTCGAAGAAAAGTTTGGAAAGAGGAAAAGCGCTGCATTTTTGCATGTTCCTTTACTAGTATGAGAAATTCAACAACTTTCTAGGAAACATCACTTCATCTGCTTCTGACTACTTAAAAACTGTTCAAAAAAGATAGAGGTTGCGTTGGCCGGGAATCTAACCCGGGTCAACTGCTTGGAAGGCAGCTATGCTCACCACTATACCACCAACGCACATATTTGCAGCCTTTTCATACTTTCTCTGAGCGCCACAAGAATCAAGGCAATGTTTAGGGAAACAACACTAAATCTGCTTCAGACCATATTGAGAGAGTCGAAGAAAAGTTTGGAAAGAGGAAAAGCGCTGCATTTTTGCATGTTCCTTTACTAGTATGAGAAATTCAACAACTTTCTAGGAAACATCACTTCATCTGGTTCTGACTACTTAAAAACTGTTCAAAAAAGATAGAGGTTGCGTTGGCCGGGAATCTAACCCGGGTCAACTGCTTGGAAGGCAGCTATGCTCACCACTATACCACCAACGCACATATTTGCAGCCTTTTCATACTTTCTCTGAGCGCCACAAGAATCAAGGCAATGTTTAGGGAAACAACACTAAATCTGCTTCAGACCATATTGAGAGAGTCGAAGAAAAGTTTGGAAAAAGGAAAAGCGCTGCATTTTTGCATGTTCCTTTACTAGTATGAGAAATTCAACAACTTTCTAGGAAACATCACTTCATCTGGTTCTGACTACTTAAAAACTGTTCAAAAAAGATAGAGTTTGCGTTGGCCAGGAATCGAACCCGGGTCAACAGCTTGGAAGGCAGCTATGCTCACCACTATACCACCAACGCACATATTTGCAGCCTTTTCATACTTTCTCTGAGCGCCACAAGAATCAAGGCAATGTTTAGGGAAACAACACTAAATCTGCTTCAGAACATATTGAGAGAGTCGGAGAAAAGTTTGGAAAAAGGAAAAGCGCTGCCTTTTTGCATGTTCTTTCACTAGTATGAGAAATTCAATAACTTTCTAGGAAACATCACTTCATCTGGTTCTACATCAAAACTGTTCAAAAAAGATAGAGGTTGCGTTGGCCGGGAATCGAACCCGGGTCAACTGCTTGGAAGGCAGCTATGCTCACCACTATACCACCAACGCACATATTTGCAGCCTTTTCATACTTTCTCTGAGCGCCACAAGAATCAAGGCAATGTTTAGGGAAACAACACTAAATCTGCTTCAGACCATATTGAGAGAGTCGAAGAAAAGTTTGGAAAAAGGAAAAGCGCTGCATTTTTGCATGTTCTTTCACTAGTATGAGAAATTCAAAAACTTTCTAGGAAACATCACTTCATCTGGTTCTGACTACTTAAAAACTGTTCAAAAAAGATAGAGGTTGCGTTGGCCGGGAGTCGAACCCGGGACAAGTGCTTGGAAGGCAGCTATGCTCACCACTATACCACCAACGCACATATTTGCAGCCTTTTCATACTTTCTCTGAGCGCCACAAGAATCAAGGCAATTTTTAGGGAAACAAAACTAAATCTGCTTCAGACCATATTGAGAGAGTCGAAGAAAAATTTGGAAAAAGGAAAAGCGCTGCATTTTTGCATGTTCCTTTACTAGTATGAGAAATTCAACAACTTTCTAGGAAACATCACTTCATCTGGTTCTACATAAAAACTGTTCAAAAACACTAGAAGTTGCGTTGGCCGGGAATCGAACCCGGGTCAACTGCTTGGAAGGCAGCTATGCTCACCACTATACCACCAACGCACATATTTGCAGCCTTTTCATACTTTCTCTGAGCGCCACAAGAATCAAGGCAATGTTTAGGGAAACAACACTAAATCTGCTTCAGACCATATTGAGAGAGTCGAAGAAAAGTTTGGAAAAAGGAAAAGCGCTGCATTTTTGCATGTTCTTTCACTAGTATGAGAAATTCAAAAACTTTCTAGGAAACATCACTTCATCTGGTTCTGACTACTTAAAAACTGTTCAAAAAAGATAGAGGTTGCGTTGGCCGGGAATCGAATCCGGGTCAAGTGCTTGGAAGGCAGCTATGCTCACCACTATACCACCAACGCACATATTTGCAACCTTTTCATACTTTCTCTGAGCGCCACAAGAATCAAGGCAATGTTTAGGGAAACAACACTAAATCTGCTTCAGACCATATTGAGAGAGTCGAAGAAAAATTTGGAAAAAGGAAAAGCGCTGCATTTTTGCATGTTCCTTTACTAGTATGAGAAATTCAACAACTTTCTAGGAAACATCACTTCATCTGGTTCTACATAAAAACTGTTCAAAAACACTAGAAGTTGCGTTGGCCGGGAATCGAACCCGGGTCAACTGCTTGGAAGGCAGCTATGCTCACCACTATACCACCAACGCACATATTTGCAGCCTTTTCATACTTTCTCTGAGCGCCACAAGAATCAAGGCAATGTTTAGGGAAACAACACTAAATCTGCTTCAGACCATATTGAGAGAGTTGAAGAAAAGTTTGGAAAAAGGAAAAGCGCTGCATTTTTGCATGTTCTTTCACTAGTATGAGAAATTCAAAAACTTTCTAGGAAACATCACTTCATCTGGTTCTGACTACTTAAAAACTGTTCAAAAAAGATAGAGGTTGCGTTGGCCGGGAATCGAACCCGGGTCAACTGCTTGGAAGGCAGCTATGCTCACCACTATACCACCAACGCACATATTCTCAGCCTTTTCATACTTTCTCTGAGCGCTGCAAGAATCAAGGCAATGTTTAGAGAAACAACACTAAATCTGCTTCAGACCATATTGAGAGAGTCGAAGAAAAGTTTGGAAAAAGGAAAAGCGCTGCATTTTTGCATGTTCTTTCACTAGTATGAGAAATTCAAAAACTTTCTAGGAAACATCACTTCATCTGGTTCTGACTACTTAAAAACTGTTCAAAAAAGATAGAGGTTGCGTTGGCCGGGAATCGAACCCGGGTCAACTGCTTGGAAGGCAGCTATGCTCACCACTATACCACCAACGCACATATTTGCAGCCTTTTCATACTTTCTCTGAGCGCCACAAGAATCAAGGCAATGTTTATGGAAACAACACTAAATCTGCTTCAGAACATATTGAGAGAGTCGAAGAAAAGTTTGGAAAAAGGAAAAGCGCTGCATTTTTGCATGTTCTTTCACGAGTATGAGAAATTCAAAAACTTTCTAGGAAACATCACTTCATCTGGTTCTGACTACTTAAAAACTGTTCAAAAAAGATAGAGGTTGCGTTGGCCGGGAATCGAACCCGGGTCAACTGCTTGGAAGGCAGCTATGCTCACCACTATACCACCAACGCACATATTTGCAGCCTTTTCATACTTTCTCTGAGCGCCGCAAGAATCAAGGCAATGTTTAGGGAAACAACACTAAATCTGCTTCAGACCATATTGAGAGAGTCGAAGAAAAGTTTGGAAAAAGGAAAAGCGCTGCATTTTTGCATGTTCCTTTACTAGTATGAGAAATTCAACAACTTTCTAGGAAACATCACTTCATCTGGTTCTGACTACTTAAAAACTGTTCAAAAAAGATAGAGGTTGCGTTGGCCGGGAATCGAACCCGGGTCAACTGCTTGGAAGGCAGCTATGCTCTGCACTATACCACCAACGCACATATTTGCAGCCTTTTCACACTTTCTCTGAGCGCCACAAGAATCAAGGCAATGTTTAGGGAAACAACACTAAATCTGCTTCAGAACATATTGAGAGAGTCGAAGAAAAGTTTGGAAAAAGGAAAAGCGCTGCATTTTTGCATGTTCTTTCACGAGTATGAGAAATTCAAAAACTTTCTAGGAAACATCACTTCATCTGGTTCTGACTACTTAAAAACTGTTCAAAAAAGATAGAGGTTGCGTTGGCCGGGAATCGAACCCGGGTCAACTGCTTGGAAGGCAGCTATGCTCACCACTATACCACCAACGCACATATTTGCAGCCTTTTCATACTTTCTCTGAGCGCCACAAGAATCAAGGCAATGTTTAGGGAAACAACACTAAATCTGCTTCAGAACATATTGAGAGAGTCGAAGAAAAGTTTGGAAAAAGGAAAAGCGCTGCATTTTTGCATGTTCTTTCACGAGTATGAGAAATTCAAAAACTTTCTAGGAAACATCACTTCATCTGGTTCTGACTACTTAAAAACTGTTCAAAAAAGATAGAGGTTGCGTTGGCCGGGAATCGAACCCGGGTCAACTGCTTGGAAGGCAGCTATGCTCACCACTATACCACCAACGCACATATTTGCAGCCTTTTCATACTTTCTCTGAGTGCCGCAAGAATCAAGGCAATGTTTAGGGAAACAACACTAAATCTGCTTCAGACCATATTGAGAGAGTCGAAGAAAAGTTTGGAAAAAGGAAAAGCGCTGCATTTTTGCATGTTCCTTTACTAGTATGAGAAATTCAACAACTTTCTAGGAAACATCACTTCATCTGGTTCTGACTACTTAAAAACTGTTCAAAAAAGATAGAGGTTGCGTTGGCCGGGAATCTAACCCGGGTCAACTGCTTGGAAGGCAGCTATGCTCACCACTATACCACCAACGCACATATTTGCAGCCTTTTCATACTTTCTCTGAGCGCCACAAGAATCAAGGCAATGTTTAGGGAAACAACACTAAATCTGCTTCAGACCATATTGAGAGAGTCGAAGAAAAGTTTGGAAAAAGGAAAAGCGCTGCATTTTTCCATGTTCCTTTACTAGTATGAGAAATTCAACAACTTTCTAGGAAACATCACTTCATCTGGTTCTGACTACTTAAAAACTGTTCAAAAAAGATAGAGTTTGCGTTGGCCAGGAATCGAACCCGGGTCAACAGCTTGGAAGGCAGCTATGCTCACCACTATACCACCAACGCACATATTTGCAGCCTTTTCATACTTTCTCTGAGCGCCACAAGAATCAAGGCAATGTTTAGGGAAACAACACTAAATCTGCTTCAGAACATATTGAGAGAGTCGAAGAAAAGTTTGGAAAAAGGAAAAGCGCTGCCTTTTTGCATGTTCTTTCACTAGTATGAGAAATTCAATAACTTTCTAGGAAACATCACTTCATCTGGTTCTACATCAAAACTGTTCAAAAAAGATAGAGGTTGCGTTGGCCGGGAATCGAACCCGGGTCAACTGCTTGGAAGGCAGCTATGCTCACCACTATACCACCAACGCACATATTTGCAGCCTTTTCATACTTTCTCTGAGCGCCACAAGAATCAAGGCAATGTTTAGGGAAACAACACTAAATCTGCTTCAGACCATATTGAGAGAGTCGAAGAAAAGTTTGGAAAAAGGAAAAGCGCTGCATTTTTGCATGTTCTTTCACTAGTATGAGAAATTCAAAAACTTTCTAGGAAACATCACTTCATCTGGTTCTGACTACTTAAAAACTGTTCAAAAAAGATAGAGGTTGCGTTGGCCGGGAATCGAACCCGGGACAAGTGCTTGGAAGGCAGCTATGCTCACCACTATACCACCAACGCACATATTTGCAGCCTTTTCATACTTTCTCTGAGCGCCACAAGAATCAAGGCAATGTTTAGGGAAACAACACTAAATCTGCTTCAGACCATATTGAGAGAGTCGAAGAAAAATTTGGAAAAAGGAAAAGCGCTGCATTTTTGCATGTTCCTTTACTAGTATGAGAAATTCAACAACTTTCTAGGAAACATCACTTCATCTGGTTCTACATAAAAACTGTTCAAAAACACTAGAAGTTGCGTTGGCCGGGAATCGAACCCGGGTCAACTGCTTGGAAGGCAGCTATGCTCACCACTATACCACCAACGCACATATTTGCAGCCTTTTCATACTTTCTCTGAGAGCCACAAGAATCAAGGCAATGTTTAGGGAAACAACACTAAATCTGCTTCAGACCATATTGAGAGAGTCGAAGAAAAGTTTGGAAAAAGGAAAAGCGCTGCATTTTTGCATGTTCTTTCACTAGTATGAGAAATTCAAAAACTTTCTAGGAAACATCACTTCATCTGGTTCTGACTACTTAAAAACTGTTCAAAAACACTAGAAGTTGCGTTGGCCAGGAATCGAACCCGGGTCAACTGCTTGGAAGGCAGCTATGCTCACCACTATACCACCAACGCACATATTTGCAACCTTTTCATACTTTCTCTGAGCGCCACAAGAATCAAGGCAATGTTTAGGGAAACAAAACTAAATCTGCTTCAGACCATATTGAGAGAGTCGAAGAAAAATTTGGAAAAAGGAAAAGCGCTGCATTTTTGCATGTTCCTTTACTAGTATGAGAAATTCAACAACTTTCTAGGAAACATCACTTCATCTGGTTCTACATAAAAACTGTTCAAAAACACTAGAAGTTGCGTTGGCCGGGAATCGAACCCGGGTCAACTGCTTGGAAGGCAGCTATGCTCACCACTATACCACCAACGCACATATTTGCAGCCTTTTCATACTTTCTCTGAGCGCCACAAGAATCAAGGCAATGTTTAGGGAAACAACACTAAATCTGCTTCAGACCATATTGAGAGAGTCGAAGAAAAGTTTGGAAAAAGGAAAAGCGCTGCATTTTTGCATGTTCTTTCATGAGTATGAGAAATTCAAAAACTTTCTAGGAAACATCACTTCATCTGGTTCTGACTACTTAAAAACTGTTCAAAAAAGATAGAGGTTGCGTTGGCCGGGAATCGAACCCGGGTCAACTGCTTGGAAGGCAGCTATGCTCACCACTATACCACCAACGCACATATTTGCAGCCTTTTCATACTTTCTCTGAGCGCCGCAAGAATCAAGGCAATGTTTAGGGAAACAACACTAAATCTGCTTCAGACCATATTGAGAGAGTCGAAGAAAAGTTTGGAAAAAGGAAAAGCGCTGCATTTTTGCATGTTCCTTTACTAGTATGAGAAATTCAACAACTTTCTAGGAAACATCACTTCATCTGGTTCTGACTACTTAAAAACTGTTCAAAAAAGATAGAGGTTGCGTTGGCCGGGAATCGAACCCGGGTCAACTGCTTGGAAGGCAGCTATGCTCACCACTATACCACCAACGCACATATTTGCAGCCTTTTCATACTTTCTCTGAGCGCCGCAAGAATCAAGGCAATGTTTAGGGAAACAACACTAAATCTGCTTCAGACCATATTGAGAGAGTTGAAGAAAAGTTTGGAAAAAGGAAAAGCGCTGCATTTTTGGATGTTCTTTCACTAGTATGAGAAATTCAAAAACTTTCTAGGAAACATCACTTCATCTGGTTCTGACTACTTAAAAACTGTTCAAAAAAAATAGCGGTTGTGTTGGCCGGGAATCGAACCCGGGTCAACTGCTTGGAAGGCAGCTATGCTCACCACTATACCACCAACGCACATATTTGCAGCCTTTTCATACTTTCTCTGAGCGCCGCAAGAATCAAGGCAATGTTTAGGGAAACAACACTAAATCTGCTTCAGAACATATTGAGAGAGTCGAAGAATAGTTTGGAAAAAGGAAAAGCGCTGCATTTTTGCATGTTCTTTCACTAGTATGAGAAATTCAACAACTTTCTAGGAAACATCACTTCATCTGGTTCTGACTACTTAAAAACTGTTCAAAAAAGATAGAGGTTGTGTTGGCCGGGAATCGAACCCGGGTCAACTTCTTGGAAGGCAGCTATGCTCACCACTATACCACCAACGCACATATTTGCAGCCTTTTCATACTTTCTCTGAGCGCCACAAGAATCAAGGCAATGTTTAGGGAAACAACACTAAATCTGCTTCAGACCATATTGAGAGAGTCGAAGAAAAATTTGGAAAAAGGAAAAGCGCTGCATTTTTGCATGTTCCTTTACTAGTATGAGAAATTCAACAACTTTCTAGGAAACATCACTTCATCTGGTTCTACATAAAAACTGTTCAAAAAAGATAGAGGTTGCGTTGGCCGGGAATCGAACCCGGGTCAACTGCTTGGAAGGCAGCTATGCTCACCACTATACCACCAACGCACATATTTGCAGCCTTTTCATACTTTCTCTGAGCGCCACAAGAATCAAGGCAATGTTTAGGGAAACAACACTAAATCTGCTTCAGACCATATTGAGAGAGTCGAAGAAAAGTTTGGAAAAAGGAAAAGCGCTGCATTTTTGCATGTTCTTTCACTAGTATGAGAAATTCAAAAACTTTCTAGGAAACATCACTTCATCTGGTTCTACATAAAAACTGTTCAAAAAAGATAGAGGTTGCGTTGGCCGGGAATCGAACCCGGGTCAACTGCTTGGAAGGCAGCTATGCTCACCACTATAGTACCAACGCACATATTTGCTGCCTTTTCATACTTTCTCTGAGCGCCACAAGAATCAAGGCAATGTTTAGGGAAACAACACTAAATCTGCTTCAGACCATATTGAGAGAGTCGAAGAAAAGTTTGGAAAAAGGAAAAGCGCTGCATTTTTGCATGTTCTTTCACTAGTATGAGAAATTCAAAAACTTTCTAGGAAACATCACTTCATCTGGTTCTGACTACTTAAAAACTGTTCAAAAAAGATAGAGGTTGCGTTGGCCGGGAATCGAACCCGAGTCAAGTGCTTGGAAGGCAGCTATGCTCACCACTATACCACCAACGCACATATTTGCAGCCTTTTCATACTTTCTCTGAGCGCCACAAGAATCAAGGCAATGTTTAGGGAAACAACACTAAATCTGCTTCAGACCATATTGAGAGAGTCGAAGAAAAATTTGGAAAAAGGAAAAGCGCTGCATTTTTGCATGTTCCTTTACTAGTATGAGAAATTCAACAACTTTCTAGGAAACATCACTTCATCTGGTTCTACATAAAAACTGTTCAAAAACACTAGAAGTTGCGTTGGCCAGGAATCGAACCCGGGTCAACTGCTTGGAAGGCAGCTATGCTCACCACTATAGTACCAACGCACATATTTGCTGCCTTTTCATACTTTCTCTGAGCGCCACAAGAATCAAGGCAATGTTTAGGGAAACAACACTAAATCTGCTTCAGACCATATTGAGAGAGTCGAAGAAAAGTTTGGAAAAAGGAAAAGCGCTGCATTTTTGCATGTTCTTTCACTAGTATGAGAAATTCAAAAACTTTCTAGGAAACATCACTTCATCTGGTTCTGACTACTTAAAAACTGTTCAAAAAAGATAGAGGTTGCGTTGGCCGGGAATCGAACCCGAGTCAAGTGCTTGGAAGGCAGCTATGCTCACCACTATACCACCAACGCACATATTTGCAGCCTTTTCATACTTTCTCTGAGCGCCACAAGAATCAAGGCAATGTTTAGGGAAACAACACTAAATCTGCTTCAGACCATATTGAGAGAGTCGAAGAAAAATTTGGAAAAAGGAAAAGCGCTGCATTTTTGCATGTTCCTTTACTAGTATGAGAAATTCAACAACTTTCTAGGAAACATCACTTCATCTGGTTCTACATAAAAACTGTTCAAAAAAGATAGAGGTTGCGTTGGCCGGGAATCGAACCCGGGTCAACTGCTTGGAAGGCAGCTATGCTCACCACTATAGTACCAACGCACATATTTGCTGCCTTTTCATACTTTCTCTGAGCGCCACAAGAATCAAGGCAATGTTTAGGGAAACAACACTAAATCTGCTTCAGACCATATTGAGAGAGTCGAAGAAAAGTTTGGAAAAAGGAAAAGCGCTGCATTTTTGCATGTTCTTTCACTAGTATGAGAAATTCAAAAACTTTCTAGGAAACATCACTTCATCTGGTTCTGACTACTTAAAAACTGTTCAAAAAAGATAGAGGTTGCGTTGGCCGGGAATCGAACCCGAGTCAAGTGCTTGGAAGGCAGCTATGCTCACCACTATACCACCAACGCACATATTTGCAGCCTTTTCATACTTTCTCTGAGCGCCACAAGAATCAAGGCAATGTTTAGGGAAACAACACTAAATCTGCTTCAGACCATATTGAGAGAGTCGAAGAAAAATTTGGAAAAAGGAAAAGCGCTGCATTTTTGCATGTTCCTTTACTAGTATGAGAAATTCAACAACTTTCTAGGAAACATCACTTCATCTGGTTCTACATAAAAACTGTTCAAAAACACTAGAAGTTGCGTTGGCCAGGAATCGAACCCGGGTCAACTGCTTGGAAGGCAGCTATGCTCACCACTATACCACCAACGCACATATTTGCAGCCTTTTCATACTTTCTCTGAGCGCCACAAGAATCAAGGCAATGTTTATGGAAACAACACTAAATCTGCTTCAGACCATATTGAGAGAGTTGAAGAAAAGTTTGGAAAAAGGAAAAGCGCTGCATTTTTGCATGTTCCTTTACTAGTATGAGAAATTCAAAAACTTTCTAGGAAACATCACTTCATCTGGTTCTGACTACTTAAAAACTGTTCAAAAAAGATAGAGGTTGCGTTGGCCGGGAATCGAACCCGGGTCAACTGCTTGGAAGGCAGCTATGCTCACCACTATACCACCAACGCACATATTTGCAGCCTTTTCATACTTTCTCTGAGCGCCACAAGAATCAAGGCAATGTTTATGGAAACAACACTAAATCTGCTTCAGACCATATTGAGAGAGTTGAAGAAAAGTTTGGAAAAAGGAAAAGCGCTGCATTTTTGCATGTTCCTTTACTAGTATGAGAAATTCAAAAACTTTCTAGGAAACATCACTTCATCTGGTTCTGACTACTTAAAAACTGTTCAAAAAAGATAGAGGTTGCGTTGGCCGGGAATCGAACCCGGGTCAACTGCTTGGAAGGCAGCTATGCTCACCACTATACCACCAACGCACATATTTGCAGCCTTTTCATACTTTCTCTGAGCGCCACAAGAATCAAGGCAATGTTTAGGGAAACAAAACTAAATCTGCTTCAGACCATATTGAGAGAGTCGAAGAAAAATTTGGAAAAAGGAAAAGCGCTGCATTTTTGCATGTTCCTTTACTAGTATGAGAAATTCAACAACTTTCTAGGAAACATCGCTTCATCTGGTTCTACATAAAAGCTGTTCAAAAACACTAGAAGTTGCGTTGGCCGGGAATCGAACCCGAGTCAACTGCTTGGAAGGCAGCTATGCTCACCACTATACCACCAACGCACATATTTGCAGCCTTTTCATACTTTCTCTGAGCGCCACAAGAATCAAGGCAATGTTTAGGGAAACAACACTAAATCTGCTTCAGACCATATTGAGAGAGTCGAAGAAAAGTTTGGAAAAAGGAAAAGCGCTGCATTTTTGCATGTTCTTTCACTAGTATGAGAAATTCAAAAACTTTCTAGGAAACATCACTTCATCTGGTTCTGACTACTTAAAAACTGTTCAAAAAAGATAGAGGTTGCGTTGGCCGGGAATCGAACCCGGGTCAACTGCTTGGAAGGCAGCTATGCTCACCACTATACCACCAACGCACATATTTGCAGCCATTTCATACTTTCTCTGAGCGCCGCAAGAATCAAGGATAATGTTTAGGGAAACAACACTAAATCTGCTTCAGACCATATTGAGAGAGTCGAAGAAAAGTTTGGAAAAAGGAAAAGCACTGCATTTTTGCATGTTCTTTCACTAGTATGAGAAATTCAACAACTTTCTAGGAAACATCACTTCATCTGGTTCTACATAAAAACTGTTCAAAAACACTAGAAGTTGCGTTGGCCGGGAATCGAACCCGGGTCAACTGCTTGGAAGGCAGCTATGCTCACCACTATACCACCAACGCACATATTTGCAGCCTTTTCATACTTTCTCTGAGCGCCACAAGAATCAAGGCAATGTTTAGGGAAACAACACTAAATCTGCTTCAGACCATAATGAGAGAGTCGAAGAAAAGTTTGGAAAAAGGAAAAGCGCTGCATTTTTGCATGTTCTTTCACTAGTATGAGAAATTCAACAACTTTCTAGGAAACATCACTTCATCTGGTTCTGACTACTTAAAAACTGTTCAAAAAAGATAGAGGTTGCGTTGGCCGGGAATCGAACCCGGGTCAACTGCTTGGAAGGCAGCTATGCTCACCACTATACCACCAACGCACATATTTGCAGCCTTTTCATACTTTCTCTGAGCGCCGCAAGAATCAAGGGTAATGTTTAGGGAAACAACACTAAATCTGCTTCAGACCATATTGAGAGAGTCGAAGAAAAGTTTGGAAAAAGGAAAAGCACTGCATTTTTGCATGTTCTTTCACTAGTATGAGAAATTCAACAACTTTCTAGGAAACATCACTTCATCTGGTTCTACATAAAAACTGTTCAAAAACACTAGAAGTTGCGTTGGCCGGGAATCGAACCCGGGTCAACTGCTTGGAAGGCAGCTATGCTCACCACTATACCACCAACGCACATATTTGCAGCCTTTTCATACTTTCTCTGAGCGCCACAAGAATCAAGGCAATGTTTAGGGAAACAACACTAAATCTGCTTCAGACCATATTGAGAGAGTTGAAGAAAAGTTTGGAAAAAGGAAAAGCGCTGCATTTTTGGATGTTCTTTCACTAGTATGAGAAATTGAAAAACTTTCTAGGAAACATCACTTCATCTGGTTCTGACTACTTAAAAACTGTTCAAAAAAAATAGCGGTTGTGTTGGCCGGGAATCGAACCCGGGTCAACTGCTTGGAAGGCAGCTATGCTCACCACTATACCACCAACGCACATATTTGCAGCCTTTTCATACTTTCTCTGAGCGCCGCAAGAATCAAGGCAATGTTTAGGGAAACAACACTAAATCTACTTCAGACCATATTGAGAGAGTCGAAGAAAAGTTTGGAAAAAGGAAAAGCGCTGCATTTTTGCATGTTCTTTCACTAGTATGAGAAATTCAACAACTTTCTCGGAAACATCACTTCATCTGGTTCTGACTACTTAAAAACTGTTCAAAAAAGATAGAGGTTGTGTTGGCCGGGAATCGAACCCAGGTCAACAGCTTGGAAGGCAGCTATGCTCACCACTATACCACCAACGCACATATTTGCAGCCTTTTCATACTTTCTCTGAGCGCCACAAGAATCAAGGCAATGTTTAGGGAAACAACACTAAATCTGCTTCAGAACATATTGAGAGAGTCGAAGAAAAGTTTGGAAATAGGAAAAGCGCTGCATTTTTGCATGTTCCTTTACTAGTATGAGAAATTCGACAACTTTCTAGGAAACATCACTTCATCTGGTTCTACATCAAAACTGTTCAAAAACACTAGAAGTTGCAATGGCCGGGAATCGAACCCGGGTCAACTGCTTGGAAGGCAGCTATGCTTACCACTATACCACCAACGCACATATTTGCAGCCTTTTCATACTTTCTTTGAGCGCCACAAGAATCAAGGCAATGTTTAGGGAAACAACACTAAATCTGCTTCAGAACATATTGAGAGAGTCGAAGAAAAGTTTGGAAAAAGGAAAAGCGCTGCATTTTTGCATGTTCTTTCACTAGTATGAGAAATTCAAAAACTTTCTAGGAAACATCACTTCATCTGGTTCTGACTACTTAAAAACTGTTCAAAAAAGATACAGGTTGCGTTGGCCAAGAATCGAACCCAGGTCAACTGCTTGGAAGGCAGCTATGCTCACCACTATACCACCAACGCACATATTTGCAGTCTTTTCATACTTTCTCTGAGCGCCACAAGAATCAAGGCAATGTTTAGGGAAACAACACTAAATCTGCTTCAGAACATATTGAGAGAGTCGAAGAAAAGTTTGGAAAAAGGAAAAGCGCTGCATTTTTGCATGTTCTTTCACTAGTATGAGAAATTCAAAAACTTTCTAGGAAACATCACTTCATCTGGTTCTGACTACTTAAATACTGTTCAAAAACACTAGAAGTTGCGTTGGCCGGGAATCGAACACGGGTCAACTGCTTGGAAGGCAGCTATGCTCACCACTATACCACCAACGCACATATTTGCAGACTTTTCATACTTTCTCTGAGCGCCACAAAAATCAAGGCAATGTTTAGGGAAACAACACTAAATCTGCTTCAGAACATATTAAGAGAGTCAAAGAAAAGTTTGGAAAAAGGAAAAGCGCTGCATTTTTGCATGTTCTTTCACTAGTATGAGAAATTCAAAAACTTTCTAGGAAACATCACTTCATCTGGTTCTGACTACTTAAAAACTGTTCAAAAAAGATAGAGGTTGCATTGGCCGGGAATCGAACCCGGGTCAACTGCTTGGAAGGCAGCTATGCTCACCACTATACCACCAACGCACATATTTGCAGCCTTTTCATACTTTCTGTGAGCGCCGCAAGAATCAAGGCAATGTTTAGGGAAACAACACTAAATCTGCTTCAGACCATATTGAGAGAGTCGAAGAAAAGTTTGGAAAAAGGAAAAGCGCTGCATTTTTGCATGTTCTTTCACTAGTATGAGAAATTCAACAACTTTCTAGGAAACATCACTTCATCTGGTTCTGACAACTTAAAAACTGTTCAAAAAAGATAGAGGTTGTGTTGGCCGGGAATCGAACCCGGGTCAACTGCTTGGAAGGCAGCTATGCTCACCACTATACCACCAACGCACATATTTGCAGCCTTTTCATACTTTCTCTGAGCGCCACAAGAATCAAGGCAATGTTTAGGGAAACAACACTAAATCTGCTTCAGAACATATTGAGAGAGTCGAAGAAAAGTTTGGAAATAGGAAAAGCGCTGCATTTTTGCATGTTCCTTCACTAGTATGAGAAATTCAACAACTTTCTAGGAAACATCACTTCATCTGGTTCTACATCAAAACTGTTCAAAAACACTAGAAGTTGCATTAGCCGGGAATCGAACCCGGGTCAACTGCTTGGAAGGCAGCTATGCTCACCACTATACCACCAACGCACATATTTCCAGCCTTTTCATACTTTCTCTGAGCGCCACAAGAATCAAGGCAATGTTTAGGGAAACAACACTAAATCTGCTTCAGACCATATTGAGAGAGTCGAAGAAAAGTTTGGAAAAAGGAAAAGCACTGCATTTTTGCATGTTCCTTTGCTAGTATGAGAAATTCAACAACTTTCTAGGAAACATCACTTCATCTGGTTCTGACTACTTAAAAACTGTTCAAAGAAGATAGAGGTTGCGTTGGCCGGGAATCGAACCTGGGTCAACTGCTTGGAAGGCAGCTATGCTCACCACTATACCACCAACGCACATATTTGCAGCCTTTTCATACTTTCTCTGAGCGCCACAAGAATCAAGGCAATGTTTAGGGAAACAACACTAAATCTGCTTCAGAACATATTGAGAGAGTCGAAGAAAAGTTTGGAAAAAGGAAAAGCGCTGCATTTTTGCATGTTCTTTCACTAGTATGAGAAATTCAAAAACTTTCTAGGAAACATCACTTCATCTGGTTCTGACTACATAAAAACTGTTCAAAAAAGATAGAGGTTGCGTTGGCCGGGAATCGAACCTAGGTCAACTGGTTGGAAGGCAGCTATGCTCACCACTATACCACCAACGCACATATTTGCAGTCTTTTCATACTTTCTCTGAGCGCCACAAGAATCAAGGCAATGTTTAGGGAAACAACACTAAATCTGCTTCAGAACATATTGAGAGAGTCGAAGAAAAGTTTGGAAAAAGGAAAAGCGCTGCATTTTTGCATGTTCTTTCACTAGTATGAGAAATTCAAAAACTTTCTAGGAAACATCACTTCATCTGGTTCTGACTACTTAAAAACTGTTCAAAAACACTAGAAGTTGCGTTGGCCGGGAATCGAACACGGGTCAACTGCTTGGAAGGCAGCTATGCTCACCACTATACCACCAACGTACATATTTGCAGACTTTTCATACTTTCTCTGAGCGCCACAAAAATCAAGGCAATGTTTAGGGAAACAACACTAAATCTGCTTCAGAACATATTGAGAGAGTCAAAGAAAAGTTTGGAAAAAGGAAAAGCGCTGCATTTTTGCATGTTCTTTCACTAGTATGAGAAATTCAAAAACTTTCTAGGAAACATCACTTCATCTGGTTCTGACTACTTAAAAACTGTTCAAAAAAGATAGAGGTTGCATTGGCCGGGAATCGAACCCGGGTCAACTGCTTGGAAGGCAGCTATGCTCACCACTATACCACCAACGCACATATTTGCAGCATTTTCATACTTTCTCTGAGCGTCACAAGAATCAAGGCAATGTTTAGGGAAACAACACTAAATCTGCTTCAGAACATATTGAGAGAGTCGAAGAAAAGTTTGGAAAAAGGAAAAGCGCTGCATTTTTGCATGTTCCTTTACTAGTATGAGAAATTCAAAAACTTTCTAGGAAACATAACTTCATCTGGTTCTGACTACTTAAAAACTGTTCAAAAAAGAAAGAGGTTGCGTTGGCCGGGAATCGAACCCGGGTCAACTGCTTGGAAGGCAGCTTTGCTCACCACTATACCACCAACGCACATATTTGCAGCCTTTTCATACTTTCTCTGAGCGCCACAAGAATCAAGGCAATGTTTAGGGAAACAACACTAAATCTGCTTCAGACCATATTGAGAGAGTCAAAGAAAAGTTTGGAAAAAGGAAAAGCGCTGCATTTTTGCATGTTCTTTCACTAGTATGAGAAATTCAAAAACTTTCTAGGAAACATCACTTCATCTGGTTCTGACTACTTAAAAACTGTTCAAAAAAGATAGAGGTTGCGTTGGCCGGGAATCGAACCCGGGTCAACTGCTTGGAAGGCAGCTATGCTCACCACTATACCACCAACGCACATATTTGCAACCTTTTCATACTTTCTCTGAGCGCCGCAAGAATCAAGGATAATGTTTAGGGAAACAACACTAAATCTGCTTCAGACCATATTGAGAGAGTCGAAGAAAAGTTTGGAAAAAGGAAAAGCGCTGCATTTTTGCATGTTCTTTCACTAGTATGAGAAATTCAAAAACTTTCTAGGAAACATCACTTCATCTGGTTCTGACTACTTAAAAACTGTTCAAAAAAGATAGAGGTTGCATTGGCCGGGAATCGACCCCGGGTCAACTGCTTGGAAGGCAGCTATGCTCACCACTATACCACCAACGCACATATTTGCAGCCTTTTCATACTTTCTCTGAGCGCCGCAAGAATCAAGGCAATGTTTAGGGAAACAACACTAAATCTGCTTCAGACCATATTGAGAGAGTCGAAGAAAAGTTTGGAAAAAGGAAAAGCGCTGCATTTTTGCATGTTCCTTTACTACTATGAGAAATTCAAAAACTTTCTAGGAAACATCACTTCATCTGGTTCTGACTACTTAAAAACTGTTCAAAAAAGATAGAGGTTGCGTTGGCCGGGAATCGAACACGGGTCAACTGCTTGGAAGGCAGCTATGCTCACCACTATACCACCAACGCACATATTTGCAGCCTTTTCATACTTTCTCTGAGCGCCACAAGAATCAAGGCAATGTTTAGGGAAACAACACTAAATCTGCTTCAGAACATATTGAGAGAGTCGAAGAAAAGTTTGGAAAAAGGAAAAGCGCTGCATTTTTGCATGTTCTTTCACTAGTATGAGAAATTCAAAAACTTTCTAGGAAACATCACTTCATCTGGTTCTGACTACTTAAAAACTGTTCAAAAAAGATAGAGGTTGCATTGGCCGGGAATCGACCCCGGGTCAACTGCTTGGAAGGCAGCTATGCTCACCACTATACCACCAACGCACATATTTGCAGCCTTTTCATACTTTCTCTGAGCGCCGCAAGAATCAAGGCAATGTTTAGGGAAACAACACTAAATCTGCTTCAGACCATATTGAGAGAGTCGAAGAAAAGTTTGGAAAAAGGAAAAGCGCTGCATTTTTGCATGTTCCTTTACTACTATGAGAAATTCAAAAACTTTCTAGGAAACATCACTTCATCTGGTTCTGACTACTTAAAAACTGTTCAAAAAAGATAGAGGTTGCGTTGGCCGGGAATCGAACACGGGTCAACTGCTTGGAAGGCAGCTATGCTCACCACTATACCACCAACGCACATATTTGCAGCCTTTTCATACTTTCTCTGAGCGCCACAAGAATCAAGGCAATGTTTAGGGAAACAACACTAAATCTGCTTCAGAACATATTGAGAGAGTCGAAGAAAAGTTTGGAAAAAGGAAAAGCGCTGCATTTTTTCATGTTCCTTTACTAGTATGAGAAATTCAACAACTTTCTAGGAAACATCACTTCATCTGGTTCTGACTACTTAAAAACTGTTCAAAAAAGATAGAGGTTGCGTTGGCCGGGAATCGAACACGGGTCAACTGCTTGGAAGGCAGCTATGCTCATTACTATACCACCAACGCACATATTTGCAGCCTTTTCATACTTTCTCTGAGCGCCACAAGAATCAAGGCAATGTTTAGGGAAACAACACTAAATCTGCTTCAGAACATATTGAGAGAGTCGAAGAAAAGTTTGGAAAAAGGAAAAGCGCTGCATTTTTGTATGTTCTTTCACTAGTATGAGAAATTCAAAAACTTTCTAGGAAACATCACTTCATCTGGTTCTGACTACTTAAAAACTGTTCAAAAAAGATAGAGGTTGCGTTGGCCGGGAATCGAACCCGGGTGAACTGCTTGGAAGGCAGCTATGCTCACCACTATACCACCAACGCACATATTTGCAGCCTTTTCATACTTTCTCTGAGCGCCACAAGAATCAAGGCAATGTTTAGGGAAACAACACTAAATCTGCTTCAGAACATATTGAGAGAGTCGAAGAAAAGTTTGGAAAAAGGAAAAGCGCTGCATTTTTGCATGTTCCTTTACTAGTATGAGAAATTCAACAACTTTCTAGGAAACATCACTTCATCTGGTTCTACATAAAAACTGTTCAAAAAAGATAGAGGTTGCGTTGGCCGGGAATCGAACCCGGGTCAACTGCTTGGAAGGCAGCTATGCTCACCACTATACCACCAACGCACATATTTGCAGCCTTTTCATACTTTCTCTGAGCGCCGCAAGAATCAAGGCAATGTTTAGGGAAACAACACTAAATCTGCTTCAGAACATATTGAGAGAGTCGAAGAAAAGTTTGGAAAAAGGAAAAGCGCTGCATTTTTTCATGTTCCTTTACTAGTATGAGAAATTCAAAAACTTTCTAGGAAACATCACTTCATCTGGTTCTGACTACTTAAAAACTGTTCAAAAAAGATAGAGGTTGCGTTGGCCGGGAATCGACCCCGGGTCAACTGCTTGGAAGGCAGCTATGCTCACCACTATACCACCAACGCACATATTTGCAGCCTTTTCATACTTTCTCTGAGCGCCGCAAGAATCAAGGCAATGTTTAGGGAAACAACACTAAATCTGCTTCAGACCATATTGAGAGAGTCGAAGAAAAGTTTGGAAAAAGGAAAAGCGCTGCATTTTTGTATGTTCTTTCACTAGTATGAGAAATTCAAAAACTTTCTAGGAAACATCACTTCATCTGGTTCTGACTACTTAAAAACTGTTCAAAAAAGATAGAGGTTGCGTTGGCCGGGAATCGAACACGGGTCAACTGCTTGGAAGGCAGCTATGCTCACCACTATACCACCAACGCACATATTTGCAGCCTTTTCATACTTTCTCTGAGCGCCACAAGAATCAAGGCAATGTTTAGGGAAACAACACTAAATCTGCTTCAGAACATATTGAGAGAGTCGAAGAAAAGTTTGGAAAAAGGAAAAGCGCTGCATTCTTGTATGTTCTTTCACTAGTATGAGAAATTCAAAAACTTTCTAGGAAACATCACTTCATCTGGTTCTGACTACTTAAAAACTGTTCAAAAAAGATAGAGGTTGCATTGGCCGGGAATCGAACCCGGGTCAACTGCTTGGAAGGCAGCTATGCTCACCACTATACCACCAACGCACATATTTGCAGCCTTTTCATACTTTCTCTGAGCGCCACAAGAATCAAGGCAATGTTTTGGGAAACAACACTAAATCTGCTTCAGAACATATTGAGAGAGTCGAAGAAAAGTTTGGAAAAAGGAAAAGCGCTGCATTTTTGCATATTCCTTTACTAGTATGAGAAATTCTACAACTTTCTAGGAAACATCACTTCATCTGGTTCTACATAAAAACTGTTCAAAAAAGATAGAGGTTGCGTTGGCCGGGAATCGAACCCGGGTCAACTGCTTGGAAGGCAGCTATGCTCACCACTATACCACCAACGCACATATTTGCAGCCTTTTCATACTTTCTCTGAGCGCCACAAAAATCAAGGCAATGTTTAGGGAAACAACACTAAATCTGCTTCAGACCATATTGAGAGAGTCGAAGAAAAGTTTGGAAAAAGGAAAAGCGCTGCATTTTTGCATGTTCCTTTACTACTATGAGAAATTCAAAAACTTTCTAGGAAACATCACTTCATCTGGTTCTGACTACTTAAAAACTGTTCAAAAAAGATAGAGTTTGCGTTGGCCGGGAATCGAACACGAGTCAACTGCTTGGAAGGCAGCTATGCTCACCACTATACCACCAACGCACATATTTGCAGCCTTTTCATACTTTCTCTGAGCGCCACAAGAATCAAGGCAATGTTTAGGGAAACAACACTAAATCTGCTTCAGACCATATTGAGAGAGTCGAAGAAAAGTTTGGAAAAAGGAAAAGCGCTGCATTTTTGCATGTTCTTTCACTAGTATGAGAAATTCAAAAACTTTCTAGGAAACATCACTTCATCTGGTTCTGACTACTTAAAAACTGTTCAAAAAAGATAGAGATTGCGTTGGCTGGGAATCGACCCCGGGTCAGCTGCTTGGAAGGCAGCTATGCTCACCACTATACCACCAACGCACATATTTGCAGCCTTTTCATACTTTCTCTGAGCGCCGCAAGAATCAAGGCAATGTTTAGGGAAACAACACTAAATCTGCTTCAGACCATATTGAGAGAGTCGAAGAAAAGTTTGGAAAAAGGAAAAGCGCTGCATTTTTGCATGTTCCTTTACTACTATGAGAAATTCAAAAACTTTCTAGGAAACATCACTTCATCTGGTTCTGACTACTTAAAAACTGTTCAAAAAAGATAGAGGTTGCGTTGGCCGGGAATCGAACACGAGTCAACTGCTTGGAAGGCAGCTATGCTCACCACTATACCACCAACGCACATATTTGCAGCCTTTTCATACTTTCTCTGAGCGCCACAAGAATCAAGGCAATGTTTAGGGAAACAACACTAAATCTGCTTCAGAACATATTGAGAGAGTCGAAGAAAAGTTTGGAAAAAGGAAAAGCGCTGCATTTTTGTATGTTCTCTCACTAGTATGAGAAATTCAAAAACTTTCTAGGAAACATCACTTCATCTGGTTCTGACTACTTAAAAACTGTTCAAAAAAGATAGAGGTTGCGTTGGCCGGGAATCGAACACGGGTCAACTGCTTGGAAGGCAGCTATGCTCACCACTATACCACCAACGCACATATTTGCAGCCTTTTCATACTTTCTCTGAGCGCCACAAGAATCAAGGCAATGTTTAGGGAAACAACACTAAATCTGCTTCAGAACATATTGAGAGAGTCGAAGAAAAGTTTGGAAAAAGGAAAAGCGCTGCATTTTTGTATGTTCTTTCACTAGTATGAGAAATTCAAAAACTTTCTAGGAAACATCACTTCATCTGGTTCTGACTACTTAAAAACTGTTCAAAAAAGATAGAGGTTGCGTTGGCCGGGAATCGAACCCGGGTCAACTGCTTGGAAGGCAGCTATGCTCACCACTATACCACCAACGCACATATTTGCAGCCTTTTCATACTTTCTCTGAGCGCCACAAGAATCAAGGCAATGTTTAGGGAAACAACACTAAATCTGCTTCAGAACATATTGAGAGAGTCGAAGAAAAGTTTGGAAAAAGGAAAAGCGCTGCATTTTTGCATGTTCCTTTACTAGTATGAGAAATTCAACAACTTTCTAGGAAACATCACTTCATCTGGTTCTACATAAAAACTGTTCAAAAAAGATAAAGGTTGCGTTGGCCGGGAATCGAACACGAGTCAACTGCTTGGAAGGCAGCTATGCTCACCACTATACCACCAACGCACATATTTGCAGCCTTTTCATACTTTCTCTGAGCGCCACAAGAATCAAGGCAATGTTTAGGGAAACAACACTAAATCTGCTTCAGACCATATTGAGAGAGTCGAAGAAAAGTTTGGAAAAAGGAAAAGCGCTGCATTTTTGCATGTTCTTTCACTAGTATGAGAAATTCAAAAACTTTCTAGGAAACATCACTTCATCTGGTTCTGACTACTTAAAAACTGTTCAAAAAAGATAGAGATTGCGTTGGCTGGGAATCGACCCCGGGTCAACTGCTTGGAAGGCAGCTATGCTCACCACTATACCACCAACGCACATATTTGCAGCCTTTTCATACTTTCTCTGAGCGCCGCAAGAATCAAGGCAATGTTTAGGGAAACAACACTAAATCTGCTTCAGACCATATTGAGAGAGTCGAAGAAAAGTTTGGAAAAAGGAAAAGCGCTGCATTTTTGCATGTTCCTTTACTACTATGAGAAATTCAAAAACTTTCTAGGAAACATCACTTCATCTGGTTCTGACTACTTAAAAACTGTTCAAAAAAGATAGAGGTTGCGTTGGCCGGGAATCGAACCCGGGTCAACTGCTTGGAAGGCAGCTATGCTCACCACTATACCACCAACGCACATATTTGCAGCCTTTTCATACTTTCTCTGAGCGCCACAAGAATCAAGGCAATGTTTAGGGAAACAACACTAAATCTGCTTCAGAACATATTGAGAGAGTCGAAGAAAAGTTTGGAAAAAGGAAAAGCGCTGCATTCTTGTATGTTCTTTCACTAGTATGAGAAATTCAAAAACTTTCTAGGAAACATCACTTCATCTGGTTCTGACTACTTAAAAACTGTTCAAAAAAGATAGAGGTTGCATTGGCCGGGAATCGAACCCGGGTCAACTGCTTGGAAGGCAGCTATGCTCACCACTATACCACCAACGCACATATTTGCAGCCTTTTCATACTTTCTCTGAGCGCCACAAGAATCAAGGCAATGTTTTGGGAAACAACACTAAATCTGCTTCAGAACATATTGAGAGAGTCGAAGAAAAGTTTGGAAAAAGGAAAAGCGCTGCATTTTTGCATGTTCCTTTACTAGTATGAGAAATTCAACAACTTTCTAGGAAACATCACTTCATCTGGTTCTACATAAAAACTGTTCAAAAAAGATAGAGGTTGCGTTGGCCGGGAATCGAACCCGGGTCAACTGCTTGGAAGGCAGCTATGCTCACCACTATACCACCAACGCACATATTTGCAGCCTTTTCATACTTTCTCTGAGCGCCACAAAAATCAAGGCAATGTTTAGGGAAACAACACTAAATCTGCTTCAGACCATATTGAGAGAGTCGAAGAAAAGTTTGGAAAAAGGAAAAGCGCTGCATTTTTGCATGTTCCTTTACTACTATGAGAAATTCAAAAACTTTCTAGGAAACATCACTTCATCTGGTTCTGACTACTTAAAAACTGTTCAAAAAAGATAGAGTTTGCGTTGGCCGGGAATCGAACACGAGTCAACTGCTTGGAAGGCAGCTATGCTCACCACTATACCACCAACGCACATATTTGCAGCCTTTTCATACTTTCTCTGAGCGCCACAAGAATCAAGGCAATGTTTAGGGAAACAACACTAAATCTGCTTCAGAACATATTGAGAGAGTCGAAGAAAAGTTTGGAAAAAGGAAAAGCGCTGCATTTTTGTATGTTCTTTCACTAGTATGAGAAATTCAAAAGCTTTCTAGGAAACATCACTTCATCTGGTTCTGACTACTTAAAAACTGTTCAAAAAAGATAGAGGTTGCGTTGGCCGGGAATCGAACCCGGGTCAACTGCTTGGAAGGCAGCTATGCTCACCACTATACCACCAACGCACATATTTGCAGCCTTTTCATACTTTCTCTGAGCGCCACAAGAATCAAGGCAATGTTTAGGGAAACAACACTAACTCTGCTTCAGACCATATTGAGAGAGTCGAAGAAAAGTTTGGAAAAAGGAAAAGCGCTGCATTTTTGTATGTTCTTTCACTAGTATGAGAAATTCAAAAACTTTCTAGGAAACATCACTTCATCTGGTTCTGACTACTTAAAAACTGTTCAAAAAAGATAGAGGTTGCGTTGGCCGGGAATCGAACCCGGGTCAACTGCTTGGAAGGCAGCTATGCTCACCACTATACCACCAACGCACATATTTGCAGCCTTTTCATACTTTCTCTGAGCGCCACAAGAATCAAGGCAATGTTTAGGGAAACAACACTAAATCTGCTTCAGAACATATTGAGAGAGTCAAAGAAAAGTTTGGAAAAAGGAAAAGCGCTGCATTTTTGCATGTTCCTTTACTAGTATGAGAAATTCAACAACTTTCTAGGAAACATCACTTCATCTGGTTCTACATAAAAACTGTTCAAAAAAGATAGAGGTTGCGTTGGCCGGGAATCGAACCCGGGTCAACTGCTTGGAAGGCAGCTATGCTCACCACTATACCACCAACGCACATATTTGCAGCCTTTTCATACTTTCTCTGAGCGCCGCAAGAATCAAGGCAATGTTTAGGGAAACAACACTAAATCTGCTTCAGACCATATTGAGAGAGTCGAAGAAAAGTTTGGAAAAAGGAAAAGCGCTGCATTTTTGCATGTTCCTTTACTACTATGAGAAATTCAACAACTTTCTAGGAAACATCACTTCATCTGGTTCTGACTACTTAAAAACTGTTCAAAAAAGATAGAGGTTGCGTTGGCCGGGAATCGAACCCGGGTCAACTGCTTGGAAGGCAGCTATGCTCACCACTATACCACCAACGCACATATTTGCAGCCTTTTCATACTTTCTCTGAGCGCCACAAGAATCAAGGCAATGTTTAGCGAAACAACACTAAATCTGCTTCAGAACATATTGAGAGAGTCGAAGAAAAGTTTGGAAAAAGGAAAAGCGCTGCATTTTTGCATGTTCCTTTACTAGTATGAGAAATTCAACAACTTTCTAGGAAACATCACTTCATCTGGTTCTACATAAAAACTGTTCAAAAAAGATAGAGGTTGCGTTGGCCGGGAATCGAACCCGGGTCAACTGCATGGAAGGCAGCTATGCTCACCACTATACCACCAACGCACATATTTGCAGCCTTTTCATACTTTCTCTGAGCGCCGCAAAAATCAAGGCAATGTTTAGGGAAACAACACTAAATCTGCTTCAGACCATATTGAGAGAGTCGAAGATAAGTTTGGAAAAAGGAAAAGCGCTGCATTTTTGCATGTTCCTTTACTACTATGAGAAATTCAAAAACTTTCTAGGAAACATCACTTCATCTGGTTCTGACTACTTAAAAACTGTTCAAAAAAGATAGAGGTTGCGTTGGCCGGGAATCGAACACGAGTCAACTGCTTGGAAGGCAGCTATGCTCACCACTATACCACCAACGCACATATTTGCAGCCTTTTCATACTTTCTCTGAGCGCCACAAGAATCAAGGCAATGTTTAGGGAAACAACACTAAATCTGCTTCAGAACATATTGAGAGAGTCGAAGAAAAGTTTGGAAAAAGGAAAAGCGCTGCATTTTTGTATGTTCTTTCACTAGTATGAGAAATTCAAAAGCTTTCTAGGAAACATCACTTCATCTGGTTCTGACTACTTAAAAACTGTTCAAAAAAGATAGAGGTTGCGTTGGCCGGGAATCGATCCCAGGTCAACTGCTTGGAAGGCAGCTATGCTCACCACTATACCACCAACGCACATATTTGCAGCCTTTTCATACTTTCTCTGAGCGCCACAAGAATCAAGGCAATGTTTAGGGAAACAACACTAAATCTGCTTCAGAACATATTGAGAGAGTCGAAGAAAAGTTTGGAAAAAGGAAAAGCGCTGCATTTTTGTATGTTCTTTCACTAGTATGAGAAATTCAAAAACTTTCTAGGAAACATCACTTCATCTGGTTCTGACTACTTAAAAACTGTTCAAAAAAGATAGAGGTTGCGTTGGCCGGGAATCAATCCCAGGTCAACTGCTTGGAAGGCAGCTATGCTCACCACTATACCACCAACGCACATATTTGCAGCCTTTTCATACTTTCTCTGAGCGCCACAAGAATCAAGGCAATGTTTAGGGAAACAACACTAAATCTGCTTCAGAACATATTGAGAGAGTCGAAGAAAAGTTTGGAAAAAGGAAAAGCGCTGCATTTTTGCATGTTCCTTTACTAGTATGAGAAATTCAACAACTTTCTAGGAAACATCACTTCATCTGGTTCTACATAAAAACTGTTCAAAAAAGATAGAGGTTGCGTTGGCCGGGAATCGAACCCGGGTCAACTGCTTGGAAGGCAGCTATGCTCACCACTATACCACCAACGCACATATTTACAGCCTTTTCATACTTTCTCTGAGCGCCGCAAGAATCAAGGCAATGTTTAGGGAAACAACACTAAATCTGCTTCAGACCATATTGAGAGAGTCGAAGAAAAGTTTGGAAAAAGGAAAAGCGCTGCATTTTTGCATGTTCCTTTACTACTATGAGAAATTCAAAAACTTTCTAGGAAACATCGCTTCATCTGGTTCTGACTACTTAAAAACTGTTCAAAAAAGATAGAGGTTGCGTTGGCCGGGAATCGAACACGAGTCAACTGCTTGGAAGGCAGCTATGCTCACCACTATACCACCAACGCACATATTTGCAGCCTTTTCATACTTTCTCTGAGCGCCACAAGAATCAAGGCAATGTTTAGGGAAACAACACTAAATCTGCTTCAGACCATATTGAGAGAGTCGAAGAAAAGTTTGGAAAAAGGAAAAGCGCTGCATTTTTGTATGTTCTTTCACTAGTATGAGAAATTCAAAAACTTTCTAGGAAACATCACTTCATCTGGTTCTGACTACTTAAAAACTGTTCAAAAAAGATAGAGGTTGCGTTGGCCGGGAATCGAACCCGGGTGAACTGCTTGGAAGGCAGCTATGCTCACCACTATACCACCAACGCACATATTTGCAGCCTTTTCATACTTTCTCTGAGCGCCACAAGAATCAAGGCAATGTTTAGGGAAACAACACTAAATCTGCTTCAGACCATATTGAGAGAGTCGAAGAAAAGTTTGGAAAAAGGAAAAGCGCTGCATTTTTGCATGTTCCTTTACTAGTATGAGAAATTCAACAACTTTCTAGGAAACATCACTTCATCTGGTTCTACATAAAAACTGTTCAAAAAAGATAGAGGTTGCGTTGGCCGGGAATCGAACCCGGGTCAACTGCTTGGAAGGCAGCTATGCTCACCACTATACCACCAACGCACATATTTGCAGCCTTTTCATACTTTCTCTGAGCGCCACAAAAATCAAGGCAATGTTTAGGGAAACAACACTAAATCTGCTTCAGACCATATTGAGAGAGTCGAAGAAAAGTTTGGAAAAAGGAAAAGCGCTGCATTTTTGCATGTTCCTTTACTACTATGAGAAATTCAAAAACTTTCTAGGAAACATCACTTCATCTGGTTCTGACTACTTAAAAACTGTTCAAAAAAGATAGAGTTTGCGTTGGCCGGGAATCGAACACGAGTCAACTGCTTGGAAGGCAGCTATGCTCACCACTATACCACCAACGCACATATTTGCAGCCTTTTCATACTTTCTCTGAGCGCCACAAGAATCAAGGCAATGTTTAGGGAAACAACACTAAATCTGCTTCAGAACATATTGAGAGAGTCGAAGAAAAGTTTGGAAAAAGGAAAAGCGCTGCATTTTTGTATGTTCTTTCACTAGTATGAGAAATTCAAAAGCTTTCTAGGAAACATCACTTCATCTGGTTCTGACTACTTAAAAACTGTTCAAAAAAGATAGAGGTTGCGTTGGCCGGGAATCGAACCCGGGTCAACTGCTTGGAAGGCAGCTATGCTCACCACTATACCACCAACGCACATATTTGCAGCCTTTTCATACTTTCTCTGAGCGCCACAAGAATCAAGGCAATGTTTAGGGAAACAACACTAACTCTGCTTCAGACCATATTGAGAGAGTCGAAGAAAAGTTTGGAAAAAGGAAAAGCGCTGCATTTTTGTATGTTCTTTCACTAGTATGAGAAATTCAAAAACTTTCTAGGAAACATCACTTCATCTGGTTCTGACTACTTAAAAACTGTTCAAAAAAGATAGAGGTTGCGTTGGCCGGGAATCGAACCCGGGTCAACTGCTTGGAAGGCAGCTATGCTCACCACTATACCACCAACGCACATATTTGCAGCCTTTTCATACTTTCTCTGAGCGCCACAAGAATCAAGGCAATGTTTAGGGAAACAACACTAAATCTGCTTCAGAACATATTGAGAGAGTCGAAGAAAAGTTTGGAAAAAGGAAAAGCGCTGCATTTTTGCATGTTCCTTTACTAGTATGAGAAATTCAACAACTTTCTAGGAAACATCACTTCATCTGGTTCTACATAAAAACTGTTCAAAAAAGATAGAGGTTGCGTTGGCCGGGAATCGAACCCGGGTCAACTGCTTGGAAGGCAGCTATGCTCACCACTATACCACCAACGCACATATTTGCAGCCTTTTCATACTTTCTCTGAGCGCCGCAAGAATCAAGGCAATGTTTAGGGAAACAACACTAAATCTGCTTCAGACCATATTGAGAGAGTCGAAGAAAAGTTTGGAAAAAGGAAAAGCGCTGCATTTTTGCATGTTCCTTTACTACTATGAGAAATTCAAAAACTTTCTAGGAAACATCACTTCATCTGGTTCTGACTACTTAAAAACTGTTCAAAAAAGATAGAGGTTGCGTTGGCCGGGAATCGAACCCGGGTCAACTGCTTGGAAGGCAGCTATGCTCACCACTATACCACCAACGCACATATTTGCAGCCTTTTCATACTTTCTCTGAGCGCCACAAGAATCAAGGCAATGTTTAGCGAAACAACACTAAATCTGCTTCAGAACATATTGAGAGAGTCGAAGAAAAGTTTGGAAAAAGGAAAAGCGCTGCATTTTTGCATGTTCCTTTACTAGTATGAGAAATTCAACAACTTTCTAGGAAACATCACTTCATCTGGTTCTACATAAAAACTGTTCAAAAAAGATAGAGGTTGCGTTGGCCGGGAATCGAACCCGGGTCAACTGCATGGAAGGCAGCTATGCTCACCACTATACCACCAACGCACATATTTGCAGCCTTTTCATACTTTCTCTGAGCGCCGCAAAAATCAAGGCAATGTTTAGGGAAACAACACTAAATCTGCTTCAGACCATATTGAGAGAGTCGAAGATAAGTTTGGAAAAAGGAAAAGCGCTGCATTTTTGCATGTTCCTTTACTACTATGAGAAATTCAAAAACTTTCTAGGAAACATCACTTCATCTGGTTCTGACTACTTAAAAACTGTTCAAAAAAGATAGAGGTTGCGTTGGCCGGGAATCGAACACGAGTCAACTGCTTGGAAGGCAGCTATGCTCACCACTATACCACCAACGCACATATTTGCAGCCTTTTCATACTTTCTCTGAGCGCCACAAGAATCAAGGCAATGTTTAGGGAAACAACACTAAATCTGCTTCAGAACATATTGAGAGAGTCGAAGAAAAGTTTGGAAAAAGGAAAAGCGCTGCATTTTTGTATGTTCTTTCACTAGTATGAGAAATTCAAAAGCTTTCTAGGAAACATCACTTCATCTGGTTCTGACTACTTAAAAACTGTTCAAAAAAGATAGAGGTTGCGTTGGCCGGGAATCGATCCCAGGTCAACTGCTTGGAAGGCAGCTATGCTCACCACTATACCACCAACGCACATATTTGCAGCCTTTTCATACTTTCTCTGAGCGCCACAAGAATCAAGGCAATGTTTAGGGAAACAACACTAAATCTGCTTCAGAACATATTGAGAGAGTCGAAGAAAAGTTTGGAAAAAGGAAAAGCGCTGCATTTTTGTATGTTCTTTCACTAGTATGAGAAATTCAAAAACTTTCTAGGAAACATCACTTCATCTGGTTCTGACTACTTAAAAACTGTTCAAAAAAGATAGAGGTTGCGTTGGCCGGGAATCGATCCCAGGTCAACTGCTTGGAAGGCAGCTATGCTCACCACTATACCACCAACGCACATATTTGCAGCCTTTTCATACTTTCTCTGAGCGCCACAAGAATCAAGGCAATGTTTAGGGAAACAACACTAAATCTGCTTCAGAACATATTGAGAGAGTCGAAGAAAAGTTTGGAAAAAGGAAAAGCGCTGCATTTTTGCATGTTCCTTTACTAGTATGAGAAATTCAACAACTTTCTAGGAAACATCACTTCATCTGGTTCTACATAAAAACTGTTCAAAAAAGATAGAGGTTGCGTTGGCCGGGAATCGAACCCGGGTCAACTGCTTGGAAGGCAGCTATGCTCACCACTATACCACCAACGCACATATTTACAGCCTTTTCATACTTTCTCTGAGCGCCGCAAGAATCAAGGCAATGTTTAGGGAAACAACACTAAATCTGCTTCAGACCATATTGAGAGAGTCGAAGAAAAGTTTGGAAAAAGGAAAAGCGCTGCATTTTTGCATGTTCCTTTACTACTATGAGAAATTCAAAAACTTTCTAGGAAACATCGCTTCATCTGGTTCTGACTACTTAAAAACTGTTCAAAAAAGATAGAGGTTGCGTTGGCCGGGAATCGAACACGAGTCAACTGCTTGGAAGGCAGCTATGCTCACCACTATACCACCAACGCACATATTTGCAGCCTTTTCATACTTTCTCTGAGCGCCACAAGAATCAAGGCAATGTTTAGGGAAACAACACTAAATCTGCTTCAGACCATATTGAGAGAGTCGAAGAAAAGTTTGGAAAAAGGAAAAGCGCTGCATTTTTGTATGTTCTTTCACTAGTATGAGAAATTCAAAAACTTTCTAGGAAACATCACTTCATCTGGTTCTGACTACTTAAAAACTGTTCAAAAAAGATAGAGGTTGCGTTGGCCGGGAATCGAACCCGGGTGAACTGCTTGGAAGGCAGCTATGCTCACCACTATACCACCAACGCACATATTTGCAGCCTTTTCATACTTTCTCTGAGCGCCACAAGAATCAAGGCAATGTTTAGGGAAACAACACTAAATCTGCTTCAGAACATATTGAGAGAGTCGAAGAAAAGTTTGGAAAAAGGAAAAGCGCTGCATTTTTGCATGTTCCTTTACTAGTATGAGAAATTCAACAACTTTCTAGGAAACATCACTTCATCTGGTTCTACATAAAAACTGTTCAAAAAAGATAGAGGTTGCGTTGGCCGGGAATCGAACCCGGGTCAACTGCTTGGAAGGCAGCTATGCTCACCACTATACCACCAACGCACATATTTGCAGCCTTTTCATACTTTCTCTGAGCGCCGCAAGAATCAAGGCAATGTTTAGGGAAACAACACTAAATCTGCTTCAGAACATATTGAGAGAGTCGAAGAAAAGTTTGGAAAAAGGAAAAGCGCTGCATTTTTGCATGTTCCTTTACTACTATGAGAAATTCAAAAACTTTCTAGGAAACATCACTTCATCTGGTTCTGACTACTTAAAAACTGTTCAAAAAAGATAGAGGTTGCGTTGGCCGGGAATCGAACACGGGTCAACTGCTTGGAAGGCAGCTATGCTCACCACTATACCACCAACGCACATATTTGCAGCCTTTTCATACTTTCTCTGAGCGCCACAAGAATCAAGGCAATGTTTAGGGAAACAACACTAAATCTGCTTCAGAACATATTGAGAGAGTCGAAGAAAAGTTTGGAAAAAGGAAAAGCGCTGCATTTTTGTATGTTCTTTCACTAGTATGAGAAATTCAAAAACTTTCTAGGAAACATCACTTCATCTGGTTCTGACTACTTAAAAACTGTTCAAAAAAGATAGAGGTTGCGTTGGCCGGGAATCGAACCCGGGTCAACTGCTTGGAAGGCAGCTATGCTCACCACTATACCACCAACGCACATATTTGCAGCCTTTTCATACTTTCTCTGAGCGCCACAAGAATCAAGGCAATGTTTAGGGAAACAACACTAAATCTGCTTCAGACCATATTGAGAGAGTCGAAGAAAAGTTTGGAAAAAGGAAAAGCGCTGCATTTTTGCATGTTCCTTTACTACTATGAGAAATTCAACAACTTTCTAGGAAACATCACTTCATCTGGTTCTACATAAAAACTGTTCAAAAAAGATAAAGGTTGCGTTGGCCGGGAATCGAACACGAGTCAACTGCTTGGAAGGCAGCTATGCTCACCACTATACCACCAACGCACATATTTGCAGCCTTTTCATACTTTCTCTGAGCGCCACAAGAATCAAGGCAATGTTTAGGGAAACAACACTAAATCTGCTTCAGACCATATTGAGAGAGTCGAAGAAAAGTTTGGAAAAAGGAAAAGCGCTGCATTTTTGCATGTTCTTTCACTAGTATGAGAAATTCAAAAACTTTCTAGGAAACATCACTTCATCTGGTTCTGACTACTTAAAAACTGTTCAAAAAAGATAGAGATTGCGTTGGCTGGGAATCGACCCCGGGTCAACTGCTTGGAAGGCAGCTATGCTCACCACTATACCACCAACGCACATATTTGCAGCCTTTTCATACTTTCTCTGAGCGCCGCAAGAATCAAGGCAATGTTTAGGGAAACAACACTAAATCTGCTTCAGACCATATTGAGAGAGTCGAAGAAAAGTTTGGAAAAAGGAAAAGCGCTGCATTTTTGCATGTTCCTTTACTACTATGAGAAATTCAAAAACTTTCTAGGAAACATCACTTCATCTGGTTCTGACTACTTAAAAACTGTTCAAAAAAGATAGAGGTTGCGTTGGCCGGGAATCGAACGCGGGTCAACTGCTTGGAAGGCAGCTATGCTCACCACTATACCACCAACGCACATATTTGCAGCCTTTTCATACTTTCTCTGAGCGCCACAAGAATCAAGGCAATGTTTAGGGAAACAACACTAAATCTGCTTCAGAACATATTGAGAGAGTCGAAGAAAAGTTTGGAAAAAGGAAAAGCGCTGCATTCTTGTATGTTCTTTCACTAGTATGAGAAATTCAAAAACTTTCTAGGAAACATCACTTCATCTGGTTCTGACTACTTAAAAACTGTTCAAAAAAGATAGAGGTTGCATTGGCCGGGAATCGAACCCGGGTCAACTGCTTGGAAGGCAGCTATGCTCACCACTATACCACCAACGCACATATTTGCAGCCTTTTCATACTTTCTCTGAGCGCCACAAGAATCAAGGCAATGTTTTGGGAAACAACACTAAATCTGCTTCAGAACATATTGAGAGAGTCGAAGAAAAGTTTGGAAAAAGGAAAAGCGCTGCATTTTTGCATGTTCCTTTACTAGTATGAGAAATTCAACAACTTTCTAGGAAACATCACTTCATCTGGTTCTACATAAAAACTGTTCAAAAAAGATAGAGGTTGCGTTGGCCGGGAATCGAACCCGGGTCAACTGCTTGGAAGGCAGCTATGCTCACCACTATACCACCAACGCACATATTTGCAGCCTTTTCATACTTTCTCTGAGCGCCACAAAAATCAAGGCAATGTTTAGGGAAACAACACTAAATCTGCTTCAGACCATATTGAGAGAGTCGAAGAAAAGTTTGGAAAAAGGAAAAGCGCTGCATTTTTGCATGTTCCTTTACTACTATGAGAAATTCAAAAACTTTCTAGGAAACATCACTTCATCTGGTTCTGACTACTTAAAAACTGTTCAAAAAAGATAGAGTTTGCGTTGGCCGGGAATCGAACACGAGTCAACTGCTTGGAAGGCAGCTATGCTCACCACTATACCACCAACGCACATATTTGCAGCCTTTTCATACTTTCTCTGAGCGCCACAAGAATCAAGGCAATGTTTAGGGAAACAACACTAAATCTGCTTCAGAACATATTGAGAGAGTCGAAGAAAAGTTTGGAAAAAGGAAAAGCGCTGCATTTTTGTATGTTCTTTCACTAGTATGAGAAATTCAAAAGCTTTCTAGGAAACATCACTTCATCTGGTTCTGACTACTTAAAAACTGTTCAAAAAAGATAGAGGTTGCGTTGGCCGGGAATCGAACACGGGTCAACTGCTTGGAAGGCAGCTATGCTCACCACTATACCACCAACGCACATATTTGCAGCCTTTTCATACTTTCTCTGAGCGCCACAAGAATCAAGGCAATGTTTAGGGAAACAACACTAAATCTGCTTCAGAACATATTGAGAGAGTCGAAGAAAAGTTTGGAAAAAGGAAAAGCGCTGCATTTTTGTATGTTCTTTCACTAGTATGAGAAATTCAAAAACTTTCTAGGAAACATCACTTCATCTGGTTCTGACTACTTAAAAACTGTTCAAAAAAGATAGAGGTTGCGTTGGCCGGGAATCGAACCCGGGTCAACTGCTTGGAAGGCAGCTATGCTCACCACTATACCACCAACGCACATATTTGCAGCCTTTTCATACTTTCTCTGAGCGCCGCAAGAATCAAGGCAATGTTTAGGGAAACAACACTAAATCTGCTTCAGACCATATTGAGAGAGTCGAAGAAAAGTTTGGAAAAAGGAAAAGCGCTGCATTTTTGCATGTTCCTTTACTACTATGAGAAATTCAAAAACTTTCTAGGAAACATCACTTCATCTGGTTCTGACTACTTAAAAACTGTTCAAAAAAGATAGAGGTTGCGTTGGCCGGGAATCGAACCCGGGTCAACTGCTTGGAAGGCAGCTATGCTCACCACTATACCACCAACGCACATATTTGCAGCCTTTTCATACTTTCTCTGAGCGCCACAAGAATCAAGGCAATGTTTAGGGAAACAACACTAAATCTGCTTCAGAACATATTGAGAGAGTCGAAGAAAAGTTTGGAAAAAGGAAAAGCGCTGCATTTTTGTATGTTCTTTCACTAGTATGAGAAATTCAAAAACTTTCTAGGAAACATCACTTCATCTGGTTCTGACTACTTAAAAACTGTTCAAAAAAGATAGAGGTTGCGTTGGCCGGGAATCGAACCCGGGTCAACTGCTTGGAAGGCAGCTATGCTCACCACTATACCACCAACGCACATATTTGCAGCCTTTTCATACTTTCTCTGAGCGCCACAAGAATCAAGGCAATGTTTAGGGAAACAACACTAAATCTGCTTCAGAACATATTGAGAGAGTCGAAGAAAAGTTTGGAAAAAGGAAAAGCGCTGCATTTTTGCATGTTCCTTTACTAGTATGAGAAATTCAACAACTTTCTAGGAAACATCACTTCATCTGGTTCTACATAAAAACTGTTCAAAAAAGATAAAGGTTGCGTTGGCCGGGAATCGAACACGAGTCAACTGCTTGGAAGGCAGCTATGCTCACCACTATACCACCAACGCACATATTTGCAGCCTTTTCATACTTTCTCTGAGCGCCACAAGAATCAAGGCAATGTTTAGGGAAACAACACTAAATCTGCTTCAGACCATATTGAGAGAGTCGAAGAAAAGTTTGGAAAAAGGAAAAGCGCTGCATTTTTGCATGTTCCTTTACTAGTATGAGAAATTCAACAACTTTCTAGGAAACATCACTTCATCTGGTTCTACATAAAAACTGTTCAAAAAAGATAAAGGTTGCGTTGGCCGGGAATCGAACCCGGGTCAACTGCTTGGAAGGCAGCTATGCTCACCACTATACCACCAACGCACATATTTGCAGCCTTTTCATACTTTCTCTGAGCGCCACAAGAATCAAGGCAATGTTTAGGGAAACAACACTAAATCTGCTTCAGAACATATTGAGAGAGTCGAAGAAAAGTTTGGAAAAAGGAAAAGCGCTGCATTTTTGTATGTTCTTTCACTAGTATGAGAAATTCAAAAGCTTTCTAGGAAACATCACTTCATCTGGTTCTGACTACTTAAAAACTGTTCAAAAAAGATAGAGGTTGCGTTGGCCGGGAATCGAACCCGGGTCAACTGCTTGGAAGGCAGCTATGCTCACCACTATACCACCAACGCACAAATTTGCAGCCTTTTCATACTTTCTCTGAGCGCCACAAGAATCAAGGCAATGTTTAGGGAAACAACACTAACTCTGCTTCAGACCATATTGAGAGAGTCGAAGAAAAGTTTGGAAAAAGGAAAAGCGCTGCATTTTTGTATGTTCTTTCACTAGTATGAGAAATTCAAAAACTTTCTAGGAAACATCACTTCATCTGGTTCTGACTACTTAAAAACTGTTCAAAAAAGATAGAGGTTGCGTTGGCCGGGAATCGAACACGGGTCAACTGCTTGGAAGGCAGCTATGCTCACCACTATACCACCAACGCACATATTTGCAGCCTTTTCATACTTTCTCTGAGCGCCACAAGAATCAAGGCAATGTTTAGGGAAACAACACTAAATCTGCTTCAGAACATATTGAGAGAGTCGAAGAAAAGTTTGGAAAAAGGAAAAGCGCTGCATTTTTGCATGTTCCTTTACTAGTATGAGAAATTCAACAACTTTCTAGGAAACATCACTTCATCTGGTTCTACAAAAAAACTGTTCAAAAAAGATAGAGGTTGCGTTGGCCGGGAATCGAACCCGGGTCAACTGCTTGGAAGGCAGCTATGCTCAACACTATACCACCAACGCACATATTTACAGCCTTTTCATACTTTCTCTGAGCGCCGCAAGAATCAAGGCAATGTTTAGGGAAACAACACTAAATCTGCTTCAGACCATATTGAGAGAGTCGAAGAAAAGTTTGGAAAAAGGAAAAGCGCTGCATTTTTGCATGTTCCTTTACTACTATGAGAAATTCAAAAACTTTCTAGGAAACATCACTTCATCTGGTTCTGACTACTTAAAAACTGTTCAAAAAAGATAGAGGTTGCGTTGGCCGGGAATCGAACACGAGTCAACTGCTTGGAAGGCAGCTATGCTCACCACTATACCACCAACGCACATATTTGCAGCCTTTTCATACTTTCTCTGAGCGCCACAAGAATCAAGGCAATGTTTAGGGAAACAACACTAAATCTGCTTCAGACCATATTGAGAGAGTCGAAGAAAAGTTTGGAAAAAGGAAAAGCGCTGCATTTTTGTATGTTCTTTCACTAGTATGAGAAATTCAAAAACTTTCTAGGAAACATCACTTCATCTGGTTCTGACTACTTAAAAACTGTTCAAAAAAGATAGAGGTTGCGTTGGCCGGGAATCGAACCCGGGTCAACTGCTTGGAAGGCAGCTATGCTCACCACTATACCACCAACGCACATATTTGCAGCCTTTTCATACTTTCTCTGAGCGCCACAAGAATCAAGGCAATGTTTAGGGAAACAACACTAAATCTGCTTCAGAACATATTGAGAGAGTCGAAGAAAAGTTTGGAAAAAGGAAAAGCGCTGCATTTTTGCATGTTCCTTTACTAGTATGAGAAATTCAACAACTTTCTAGGAAACATCACTTCATCTGGTTCTACATAAAAACTGTTCAAAAAAGATAGAGGTTGCGTTGGCCGGGAATCGAACCCGGGTCAACTGCTTGGAAGGCAGCTATGCTCACCACTATACCACCAACGCACATATTTGCAGCCTTTTCATACTTTCTCTGAGCGCCGCAAGAATCAAGGCAATGTTTAGGGAAACAACACTAAATCTGCTTCAGACCATATTGAGAGAGTCGAAGAAAAGTTTGGAAAAAGGAAAAGCGCTGCATTTTTGCATGTTCTTTCACTAGTATGAGAAATTCAAAAGCTTTCTAGGAAACATCACTTCATCTGGTTCTGACTACTTAAAAACTGTTCAAAAAAGATAGAGGTTGCGTTGGCCGGGAATCGATCCCAGGTCAACTGCTTTGAAGGCAGCTATGCTCACCACTATACCACCAACGCACATATTTGCAGCCTTTTCATACTTTCTCTGAGCGCCGCAAGAATCAAGGCAATGTTTAGGGAAACAACACTAAATCTGCTTCAGAACATATTGAGAGAGTCGAAGAAAAGTTTGGAAAAAGGAAAAGCGCTGCATTTTTGCATGTTCCTTTACTACTATGAGAAATTCAAAAACTTTCTAGGAAACATCACTTCATCTGGTTCTGACTACTTAAAAACTGTTCAAAAAAGATAGAGGTTGCGTTGGCCGGGAATCGAACACGGGTCAACTGCTTGGAAGGCAGCTATGCTCACCACTATACCACCAACGCACATATTTGCAGCCTTTTCATACTTTCTCTGAGCGCCACAAGAATCAAGGCAATGTTTAGGGAAACAACACTAAATCTGCTTCAGAACATATTGAGAGAGTCGAAGAAAAGTTTGGAAAAAGGAAAAGCGCTGCATTTTTGTATGTTCTTTCACTAGTATGAGAAATTCAAAAACTTTCTAGGAAACATCACTTCATCTGGTTCTGACTACTTAAAAACTGTTCAAAAAAGATAGAGGTTGCGTTGGCCGGGAATCGAACCCGGGTCAACTGCTTGGAAGGCAGCTATGCTCACCACTATACCACCAACGCACATATTTGCAGCCTTTTCATACTTTCTCTGAGCGCCACAAGAATCAAGGCAATGTTAAGGGAAACAACACTAAATCTGCTTCAGAACATATTGAGAGAGTCGAAGAAAAGTTTGGAAAAAGGAAAAGCGCTGCATTTTTGCATGTTCCTTTACTACTATGAGAAATTCAAAAACTTTCTAGGAAACATCACTTCATCTGGTTCTGTGGTTCTGACTACTTAAAAACTGTTCAAAAAAGATAGAGGTTGCGTTGGCCGGGAATCGAACACGAGTCAACTGCTTGGAAGGCAGCTATGCTCACCACTATACCACCAACGCACATATTTGCAGCCTTTTCATACTTTCTCTGAGCACCACAAGAATCAAGGCAATGTTAGGGAAACAACACTAAATCTGCTTCAGACCATATTGAGAGAGTCGAAGAAAAGTTTGGAAAAAGGAAACGCGCTGCATTTTTGCATGTTCTTTCACTAGTATGAGAAATTCAAAAACTTTCTAGGAAACATCACTTCATCTGGTTCTGACTACTTAAAAACTGTTCAAAAAAGATAGAGGTTGCGTTGGCCGGGAATCGAACCCGGGTCAACTGCTTGGAAGGCAGCTATGCTCACCACTATACCACCAACGCACATATTTGCAGTCTTCATACTTTCTCTGAGCGCCACAAGAATCAAGGCAATGTTTAGGGAAACAACACTAAATCTGCTTCAGAACATATTGAGAGAGTCGAAGAAAAGTTTGGAAAAAGGAAAAGCGCTGAATTTTTGCATGTTCTTTCACTAGTATGAGAAATTCAACAACTTTCTAGGAAACATCACTTCATCTGGTTCTACATAAAAACTGTTCAAAAAAGATAGAGGTTGCGTTGGCCGGGAATCGAACCCGGGTCAACTGCTTGGAAGGCAGCTATGCTCACCACTATACCACCAACGCACATATTTGCAGCCTTTTCATACTTTCTCTGAGCGCCGCAAGAATCAAGGCAATGTTTAGGGAGACAACACTAAATCTGCTTCAGACCATATTGAGAGAGTCGAAGAAAAGTTTGGAAAAAGGAAAAGCGCTGCATTTTTGCATGTTCTTTCACTAGTATGAGAAATTCAAAAACTTTCTAGGAAACATCACTTCATCTGGTTCTGACTACTTAAAAACTGTTCAAAAAAGATAGAGGTTGCGTTGGCCGGGAATCGAACCCGGGTCAATTGCTTGGAAGGCAGCTATGCTCACCACTATACCACCAACGCACATATTTGCAGCCTTTTCATACTTTCTCTGAGCGCCACAAGAATCAAGGCAATGTTAAGGGAAACAACACTAAATCTGCTTCAGAACATATTGAGAGAGTCGAAGAAAAGTTTGGAAAAAGGAAAAGCGCTGCATTTTTGCATGTTCCTTTACTACTATGAGAAATTCAAAAACTTTCTAGGAAACATCACTTCATCTGGTTCTGACTACTTAAAAACTGTTCAAAAAAGATAGAGGTTGCGTTGGCCGGGAATCGAACACGAGTCAACTGCTTGGAAGGCAGCTATGCTCACCACTATACCACCAACGCACATATTTGCAGCCTTTTCATACTTTCTCTGAGCGCCACAAGAATCAAGGCAATGTTTAGGGAAACAACACTAAATCTGCTTCAGAACATATTGAGAGAGTCGAAGAAAAGTTTGGAAAAAGGAAAAGCGCTGCATTTTTGTATGTTCTTTCACTAGTATGAGAAATTCAAAAGCTTTCTAGGAAACATCACTTCATCTGGTTCTGACTACTTAAAAACTGTTCAAAAAAGATAGAGGTTGCGTTGGCCGGGAATCGAACCCGGGTCAACTGCTTGGAAGGCAGCTATGCTCACCACTATACCACCAACGCACAAATTTGCAGCCTTTTCATACTTTCTCTGAGCGCCACAAGAATCAAGGCAATGTTTAGGGAAACAACACTAACTCTGCTTCAGACCATATTGAGAGAGTCGAAGAAAAGTTTGGAAAAAGGAAAAGCGCTGCATTTTTGTATGTTCTTTCACTAGTATGAGAAATTCAACAACTTTCTAGGAAACATCACTTCATCTGGTTCTGACTACTTAAAAACTGTTCAAAAAAGATAGAGGTTGCGTTGGCCGGGAATCGAACCCGGGTCAACTGCTTGGAAGGCAGCTATGCTCACCACTATACCACCAACGCACATATTTGCAGCCTTTTCATACTTTCTCTGAGCGCCACAAGAATCAAGGCAATGTTTAGGGAAACAACACTAAATCTGCTTCAGAACATATTGAGAGAGTCGAAGAAAAGTTTGGAAAAAGGAAAAGCGCTGCATTTTTGCATGTTCCTTTACTAGTATGAGAAATTCAACAACTTTCTAGGAAACATCACTTCATCTGGTTCTACATAAAAACTGTTCAAAAAAGATAGAGGTTGCGTTGGCCGGGAATCGAACCCGGGTCAACTGCTTGGAAGGCAGCTATGCTCACCATTATACCACCAACGCACATATTTACAGCCTTTTCATACTTTCTCTGAGCGCCGCAAGAATCAAGGCAATGTTTAGGGAAACAACACTAAATCTGCTTCAGACCATATTGAGAGAGTCGAAGAAAAGTTTGGAAAAAGGAAAAGCGCTGCATTTTTGCATGTTCCTTTACTACTATGAGAAATTCAAAAACTTTCTAGGAAACATCACTTCATCTGGTTCTGACTACTTAAAAACTGTTCAAAAAAGATAGAGGTTGCGTTGGCCGGGAATCGAACACGAGTCAACTGCTTGGAAGGCAGCTATGCTCACCACTATACCACCAACGCACATATTTGCAGCCTTTTCATACTTTCTCTGAGCGCCACAAGAATCAAGGCAATGTTTAGGGAAACAACACTAAATCTGCTTCAGACCATATTGAGAGAGTCGAAGAAAAGTTTGGAAAAAGGAAAAGCGCTGCATTTTTGTATGTTCTTTCACTAGTATGAGAAATTCAAAAACTTTCTAGGAAACATCACTTCATCTGGTTCTGACTACTTAAAAACTGTTCAAAAAAGATAGAGGTTGCGTTGGCCGGGAATCGAACCCGGGTCAACTGCTTGGAAGGCAGCTATGCTCACCACTATACCACCAACGCACATATTTGCGGCCTTTTCATACTTTCTCTGAGCGCCACAAGAATCAAGGCAATGTTTAGGGAAACAACACTAAATCTGCTTCAGAACATATTGAGAGAGTCGAAGAAAAGTTTGGAAAAAGGAAAAGCGCTGCATTTTTGCATGTTCCTTTACTAGTATGAGAAATTCAACAACTTTCTAGGAAACATCACTTCATCTGGTTCTACATAAAAACTGTTCAAAAAAGATAGAGGTTGCGTTGGCCGGGAATCGAACCCGGGTCAACTGCTTGGAAGGCAGCTATGCTCACCACTATACCACCAACGCACATATTTGCAGCCTTTTCATACTTTCTCTGAGCGCCGCAAGAATCAAGGCAATGTTTAGGGAAACAACACTAAATCTGCTTCAGACCATATTGAGAGAGTCGAAGAAAAGTTTGGAAAAAGGAAAAGCGCTGCATTTTTGCATGTTCTTTCACTAGTATGAGAAATTCAAAAGCTTTCTAGGAAACATCACTTCATCTGGTTCTGACTACTTAAAAACTGTTCAAAAAAGATAGAGGTTGCGTTGGCCGGGAATCGATCCCAGGTCAACTGCTTGGAAGGCAGCTATGCTCACCACTATACCACCAACGCACATATTTGCAGCCTTTTCATACTTTCTCTGAGCGCCACAAGAATCAAGGCAATGTTTAGGGAAACAACACTAAATCTGCTTCAGAACATATTGAGAGAGTCGAAGAAAAGTTTGGAAAAAGGAAAAGCGCTGCATTTTTGTATGTTCTTTCACTAGTATGAGAAATTCAAAAACTTTCTAGGAAACATCACTTCATCTGGTTCTGACTACTTAAAAACTGTTCAAAAAAGATAGAGGTTGCGTTGGCCGGGAATCGATCCCAGGTCAACTGCTTGGAAGGCAGCTATGCTCACCACTATACCACCAACGCACATATTTGCAGCCTTTTCATACTTTCTCTGAGCGCCACAAGAATCAAGGCAATGTTTAGGGAAACAACACTAAATCTGCTTCAGAACATATTGAGAGAGTCGAAGAAAAGTTTGGAAAAAGGAAAAGCGCTGCATTTTTGCATGTTCCTTTACTAGTATGAGAAATTCAACAACTTTCTAGGAAACATCACTTCATCTGGTTCTACATAAAAACTGTTCAAAAAAGAAAGAGGTTGCGTCGGCCGGGAATCGAACCCGGGTCAACTGCTTGGAAGGCAGCTATGCTCACCACTATACCACCAACGCACATATTTGCAGCCTTTTCATACTTTCTCTGAGCGCCGCAAGAATCAAGGCAATGTTTAGGGAAACAACACTAAATCTGCTTCAGACCACATTGAGAGAGTCGAAGAAAAGTTTGGAAAAAGGAAAAGCGCTGCATTTTTGCATGTTCCTTTACTACTATGAGAAATTCAAAAACTTTCTAGGAAACATCACTTCATCTGGTTCTGACTACTTAAAAACTGTTCAAAAAAGATAGAGGTTGCGTTGGCCGGGAATCGAACCCGGGTCAACTGCTTGGAAGGCAGCTATGCTCACCACTATACCACCAACGCACATATTTGCAGCCTTTTCATACTTTCTCTGAGCGCCGCAAGAATCAAGGCAATGTTTAGGGAAACAACACTAAATCTGCTTCAGACCATATTGAGAGAGTTGAAGAAAAGTTTGGAAAAAGGAAAAGCGCTGCATTTTTGCATGTTCCTTTACTACTATGAGAAATTCAAAAACTTTCTAGGAAACATCACTTCATCTGGTTCTGACTACTTAAAAACTGTTCAAAAAAGATAGAGGTTGCGTTGGCCGGGAATCGAACACGAGTCAACTGCTTGGAAGGCAGCTATGCTCACCACTATACCACCAACGCACATATTTGCAGCCTTTTCATACTTTCTCTGAGCGCCGCAAGAATCAAGGCAATGTTTAGGGAAACAACACTAAATCTGCTTCAGAACATATTGAGAGAGTCGAAGAAAAGTTTGGAAAAAGGAAAAGCGCTGCATTTTTGCATGTTCCTTTACTACTATGAGAAATTCAAAAACTTTCTAGGAAACATCACTTCATCTGGTTCTGACTACTTAAAAACTGTTCAAAAAAGATAGAGGTTGCGTTGGCCGGGAATCGAACACGGGTCAACTGCTTGGAAGGCAGCTATGCTCACCACTATACCACCAACGCACATATTTGCAGCCTTTTCATACTTTCTCTGAGCGCCACAAGAATCAAGGCAATGTTTAGGGAAACAACACTAAATCTGCTTCAGAACATATTGAGAGAGTCGAAGAAAAGTTTGGAAAAAGGAAAAGCGCTGCATTTTTGTATGTTCTTTCACTAGTATGAGAAATTCAAAAACTTTCTAGGAAACATCACTTCATCTGGTTCTGACTACTTAAAAACTGTTCAAAAAAGATAGAGGTTGCGTTGGCCGGGAATCGAACCCGGGTCAATTGCTTGGAAGGCAGCTATGCTCACCACTATACCACCAACGCACATATTTGCAGCCTTTTCATACTTTCTCTGAGCGCCACAAGAATCAAGGCAATGTTAAGGGAAACAACACTAAATCTGCTTCAGAACATATTGAGAGAGTCGAAGAAAAGTTTGGAAAAAGGAAAAGCGCTGCATTTTTGCATGTTCCTTTACTACTATGAGAAATTCAAAAACTTTCTAGGAAACATCACTTCATCTGGTTCTGTGGTTCTGACTACTTAAAAACTGTTCAAAAAAGATAGAGGTTGCGTTGGCCGGGAATCGAACACGAGTCAACTGCTTGGAAGGCAGCTATGCTCACCACTATACCACCAACGCACATATTTGCAGCCTTTTCATACTTTCTCTGAGCGCCACAAGAATCAAGGCAATGTTAGGGAAACAACACTAAATCTGCTTCAGAACATATTGAGAGAGTCGAAGAAAAGTTTGGAAAAAGGAAAAGCGCTGCGTTTTTGTATGTTCTTTCACTAGTATGAGAAATTCAAAAACTTTCTAGGAAACATCACTTCATCTGGTTCTGACTACTTAAAAACTGTTCAAAAAAGATAGAGGTTGCGTTGGCCGGGAATCGAACCCGGGTCAACTGCTTGGAAGGCAGCTATGCTCACCACTATACCACCAACGCACATATTTGCAGCCTTTTCATACTTTCTCTGAGCGCCACAAGAATCAAGGCAATGTTTAGGGAAACAACACTAAATCTGCTTCAGAACATATTGAGAGAGTCGAAGAAAAGTTTGGAAAAAGGAAAAGCGCTGCATTTTTGCATGTTCCTTTACTAGTATGAGAAATTCAACAACTTTCTAGGAAACATCACTTCATCTGGTTCTACATAAAAACTGTTCAAAAAAGATAGAGGTTGCGTTGGCCGGGAATCGAACCCGGGTCAACTGCTTGGAAGGCAGCTATGCTCACCACTATACCACCAACGCACATATTTGCAGCCTTTTCATACTTTCTCTGAGCGCCGCAAGAATCAAGGCAATGTTTAGGGAGACAACACTAAATCTGCTTCAGACCATATTGAGAGAGTCGAAGAAAAGTTTGGAAAAAGGAAAAGCGCTGCATTTTTGCATGTTCTTTCACTAGTATGAGAAATTCAAAAACTTTCTAGGAAACATCACTTCATCTGGTTCTGACTACTTAAAAACTGTTCAAAAAAGATAGAGGTTGCGTTGGCCGGGAATCGACCCCGGGTCAACTGCTTGGAAGGCAGCTATGCTCACCACTATACCACCAACGCACATATTTGCAGCCTTTTCATACTTTCTCTGAGCGCCGCAAGAATCAAGGCAATGTTTAGGGAAACAACACTAAATCTGCTTCAGACCATATTGAGAGAGTCGAAGAAAAGTTTGGAAAAAGGAAAAGCGCTGCATTTTTGCATGTTCCTTTACTACTATGAGAAATTCAAAAACTTTCTAGGAAACATCACTTCATCTGGTTCTGACTACTTAAAAACTGTTCAAAAAAGATAGAGGTTGCGTTGGCCGGGAATCGAACACGGGTCAATTGCTTGGAAGGCAGCTATGCTCACCACTATACCACCAACGCACATATTTGCAGCCTTTTCATACTTTCTCTGAGCGCCACAAGAATCAAGGCAATGTTTAGGGAAACAACACTAAATCTGCTTCAGAACATATTGAGAGAGTCGAAGAAAAGTTTGGAAAAAGGAAAAGCGCTGCATTTTTGTATGTTCTTTCACTAGTATGAGAAATTCAAAAACTTTCTAGGAAACATCACTTCATCTGGTTCTGACTACTTAAAAACTTTTCAAAAAAGTTAGAGGTTGCGTTGGCCGGGAATCGAACCCGGGTCAACTGCTTGGAAGGCAGCTATGCTCACCACTATACCACCAACGCACATATTTGCAGCCTTTTCATACTTTCTCTGAGCGCCACAAGAATCAAGGCAATGTTTAGGGAAACAACACTAAATCTGCTTCAGAACATATTGAGAGAGTCGAAGAAAAGTTTGGAAAAAGGAAAAGCGCTGCATTTTTGTATGTTCTTTCACTAGTATGAGAAATTCAAAAACTTTCTAGGAAACATCACTTCATCTGGTTCTGACTACTTAAAAACTGTTCAAAAAAGATAGAGGTTGCGTTGGCCGGGAATCGAACACGGGTCAATTGCTTGGAAGGCAGCTATGCTCACCACTATACCACCAACGCACATATTTGCAGCCTTTTCATACTTTCTCTGAGCGCCACAAGAATCAAGGCAATGTTTAGGGAAACAACACTAAATCTGCTTCAGAACATATTGAGAGAGTCGAAGAAAAGTTTGGAAAAAGGAAAAGCGCTGCATTTTTGTATGTTCTTTCACTAGTATGAGAAATTCAAAAACTTTCTAGGAAACATCACTTCATCTGGTTCTGACTACTTAAAAACTGTTCAAAAAAGATAGAGGTTGCGTTGGCCGGGAATCGAACCCGGGTCAACTGCTTGGAAGGCAGCTATGCTCACCACTATACCACCAACGCACATATTTGCAGCCTTTTCATACTTTCTCTGAGCGCCACAAGAATCAAGGCAATGTTTAGGGAAACAACACTAAATCTGCTTCAGAACATATTGAGAGAGTCGAAGAAAAGTTTGGAAAAAGGAAAAGCGCTGCATTTTTGCATGTTCCTTTACTAGTATGAGAAATTCAACAACTTTCTAGGAAACATCACTTCATCTGGTTCTACATAAAAACTGTTCAAAAACACTAGAAGTTGCGTTGGCCGGGAATCGAACCCGGGTCAACTGCTTGGAAGGCAGCTATGCTCACCACTATACCACCAACGCACATATTTGCAGCCTTTTCATACTTTCTCTGAGCGCCGCAAGAATCAAGGCAATGTTTAGGGAAACAACACTAAATCTGCTTCAGACCATATTGAGAGAGTCGAAGAAAAGTTTGGAAAAAGGAAAAGCGCTGCATTTTTGCATGTTCCTTTACTACTATGAGAAATTCAAAAACTTTCTAGGAAACATCACTTCATCTGGTTCTGACTACTTAAAAACTGTTCAAAAAGCATAGAGGTTGCGTTGGCCGGGAATCGAACACGAGTCAACTGCTTGGAAGGCAGCTATGCTCACCACTATACCACCAACGCACATATTTGCAGCCTTTTCATACTTTCTCTGAGCGCCACAAGAATCAAGGCAATGTTTAGGGAAACAACACTAAATCTGCTTCAGACCATATTGAGAGAGTCGAAGAAAAGTTTGGAAAAAGGAAAAGCGCTGCATTTTTGTATGTTCTTTCACTAGTATGAGAAATTCAAAAACTTTCTAGGAAACATCACTTCATCTGGTTCTGACTACTTAAAAACTGTTCAAAAAAGATAGAGGTTGCGTTGGCCGGGAATCGAACCCGGGTCAACTGCTTGGAAGGCAGCTATGCTCACCACTATACCACCAACGCACATATTTGCAGCCTTTTCATACTTTCTCTGAGCGCCACAAGAATCAAGGCAATGTTTAGGGAAACAACACTAAATCTGCTTCAGAACATATTGAGAGAGTCGAAGAAAAGTTTGGAAAAAGGAAAAGCGCTGCATTTTTGCATGTTCCTTTACTAGTATGAGAAATTCAACAACTTTCTAGGAAACATCACTTCATCTGGTTCTACATAAAAACTGTTCAAAAAAGATAGAGGTTGCGTTGGCCGGGAATCGAACCCGGGTCAACTGCTTGGAAGGCAGCTATGCTCACCACTATACCACCAACGCACATATTTGCAGCCTTTTCATACTTTCTCTGAGCGCCGCAAGAATCAAGGCAATGTTTAGGGAAACAACACTAAATCTGCTTCAGACCATATTGAGAGAGTCGAAGAAAAGTTTGGAAAAAGGAAAAGCGCTGCATTTTTGCATGTTCTTTCACTAGTATGAGAAATTCAAAAACTTTCTAGGAAACATCACTTCATCTGGTTCTGACTACTTAAAAACTGTTCAAAAAAGATAGAGGTTGCGTTGGCCGGGAATCGAACCCGGGTCAACTGCTTGGAAGGCAGCTATGCTCACCACTATACCACCAACGCACATATTTGCAGCCTTTTCATACTTTCTCTGAGCGCCACAAGAATCAAGGCAATGTTTAGGGAAACAACACTAAATCTGCTTCAGAACATATTGAGAGAGTCGAAGAAAAGTTTGGAAAAAGGAAAAGCGCTGCATTTTTGCATGTTCCTTTACTAGTATGAGAAATTCAACAACTTTCTAGGAAACATCACTTCATCTGGTTCTACATAAAAACTGTTCAAAAAAGATAGAGGTTGCGTTGGCCGGGAATCGAACCCGGGTCAACTGCTTGGAAGGCAGCTATGCTCACCACTATACCACCAACGCACATATTTGCAGCCTTTTCATACTTTCTCTGAGCGCCGCAAGAATCAAGGCAATGTTTAGGGAAACAACACTAAATCTGCTTCAGACCATATTGAGAGAGTCGAAGAAAAGTTTGGAAAAAGGAAAAGCGCTGCATTTTTGCATGTTCTTTCACTAGTATGAGAAATTCAAAAACTTTCTAGGAAACATCACTTCATCTGGTTCTGACTACTTAAAAACTGTTCAAAAAAGATAGAGGTTGCGTTGGCCGGGAATCGAACCCGGGTCAACTGCTTGGAAGGCAGCTATGCTCACCACTATACCACCAACGCACATATTTGCAGCCTTTTCATACTTTCTCTGAGCGCCACAAGAATCAAGGCAATGTTTAGGGAAACAACACTAAATCTGCTTCAGAACATATTGAGAGAGTCGAAGAAAAGTTTGGAAAAAGGAAAAGCGCTGCATTTTTGTATGTTCTTTCACTAGTATGAGAAATTCAAAAACTTTCTAGGAAACATCACTTCATCTGGTTCTGACTACTTAAAAACTGTTCAAAAAAGATAGAGGTTGCGTTGGCCGGGAATCGAACACGGGTCAACTGCTTGGAAGGCAGCTATGCTCACCACTATACCACCAACGCACATATTTGCAGCCTTTTCATACTTTCTCTGAGTGCCACAAGAATCAAGGCAATGTTTAGGGAAACAACACTAAATCTGCTTCAGAACATATTGAGAGAGTCGAAGAAAAGTTTGGAAAAAGGAAAAGCGCTGCATTTTTGTATGTTCTTTCACTAGTATGAGAAATTCAAAAACTTTCTAGGAAACATCACTTCATCTGGTTCTGACTACTTAAAAACTGTTCAAAAAAGATAGAGGTTGCGTTGGCCGGGAATCGAACCCGGGTCAACTGCTTGGAAGGCAGCTATGCTCACCACTATACCACCAACGCACATTTTTGCAGCCTTTTCATACTTTCTCTGAGCGCCACAAGAATCAAGGCAATGTTTAGGGAAACAACACTAAATCTGCTTCAGAACATATTGAGAGAGTCGAAGAAAAGTTTGGAAAAAGGAAAAGCGCTGCATTTTTGCATGTTCCTTTACTAGTATGAGAAATTCAACAACTTTCTAGGAAACATCACTTCATCTGGTTCTACATAAAAACTGTTCAAAAAAGATAGAGGTTGCGTTGGCCGGGAATCGAACCCGGGTCAACTGCTTGGAAGGCAGCTATGCTCACCACTATACCACCAACGCACATATTTGCAGCCTTTTCATACTTTCTCTGAGCGCCGCAAGAATTAAGGCAATGTTTAGGGAAACAACACTAAATCTGCTTCAGACCATATTGAGAGAGTCGAAGAAAAGTTTGGAAAAAGGAAAAGCGCTGCATTTTTGCATGTTCCTTTACTACTATGAGAAATTCAAAAACTTTCTAGGAAACATCACTTCATCTGGTTCTGACTACTTAAAAACTGTTCAAATAAGATAGAGGTTGCGTTGGCCGGGAATCGAACACGAGTCAACTGCTTGGAAGGCAGCTATGCTCACCACTATACCACCAACGCACATATTTGCAGCCTTTTCATACTTTCTCTGAGCGCCACAAGAATCAAGGCAATGTTTAGGGAAACAACACTAAATCTGCTTCAGACCATATTGAGAGAGTCGAAGAAAAGTTTGGAAAAAGGAAAAGCGCTGCATTTTTGCATGTTCTTTCACTAGTATGAGAAATTCAAAAACTTTCTAGGAAACATCACTTCATCTGGTTCTGACTACTTAAAAACTGTTCAAAAAAGATAGAGGTTGCGTTGGCCGGGAATCGAACCCGGGTCAACTGCTTGGAAGGCAGCTATGCTCACCACTATACCACCAACGCACATATTTGCAGCCTTTTCATACTTTCTCTGAGCGCCACAAGAATCAAGGCAATGTTTAGGGAAACAACACTAAATCTGCTTCAGAACATATTGAGAGAGTCGAAGAAAAGTTTGGAAAAAGGAAAAGCGCTGCATTTTTGTATGTTCTTTCACTAGTATGAGAAATTCAAAAACTTTCTAGGAAACATCACTTCATCTGGTTCTGACTACTTAAAAACTGTTCAAAAAAGATAGAGGTTGCGTTGGCCGGGAATCGAACACGGGTCAACTGCTTGGAAGGCAGCTATGCTCACCACTATACCACCAACGCACATATTTGCAGCCTTTTCATACTTTCTCTGAGCGCCACAAGAATCAAGGCAATGTTTAGGGAAACAACACTAAATCTGCTTCAGACCATATTGAGAGAGTCGAAGAAAAGTTTGGAAAAAGGAAAAGCGCTGCATTTTTGCATGTTCCTTTACTAGTATGAGAAATTCAACAACTTTCTAGGAAACATCACTTCATCTGGTTCTACATAAAAACTGTTCAAAAAAGATAAAGGTTGCGTTGGCCGGGAATCGATCCCGGGTCAACTGCTTGGAAGGCAGCTATGCTCACCACTATACCACCAACGCACATATTCGCAGCCTTTTCATACTTTCTCTGAGCGCCGCAAGAATCAAGGCAATGTTTAGAGAAACAACACTAAATCTGCTTCAGACCATATTGAGAGAGTCGAAGAAAAGTTTGGAAAAAGGAAAAGCGCTGCATTTTTGCATGTTCTTTCACTAGTATGAGAAATTCAAAAACTTTCTAGGAAACATCACTTCATCTGGTTCTGACTACTTAAAAACTGTTCAAAAAAGATAAAGGTTGCGTTGGCCGGGAATCGAACCCGGGTCAACTGCTTGGAAGGCAGCTATGCTCACCACTATACCACCAACGCACATATTTGCAGCCTTTTCATACTTTCTCTGAGCGCCACAAGAATCAAGGCAAAGTTTAGGGAAACAACACTAAATCTGCTTCAGACCATATTGAGAGAGTTGAAGAAAAGTTTGGAAAAAGGAAAAGCGCTGCATTTTTGCATGTTCTTTCACTAGTATGAGAAATTCAAAAACTTTCTAGGAAACATCACTTCATCTGGTTCTGACTACTTAAAAACTGTTCAAAAAAGATAGAGGTTGCGTTGGCCGGGAATCGAACCCGGGTCAACTGCTTGGAAGGCAGCTATGCTCACCACTATACCACCAACGCACATATTTGCAGCCTTTTCATACTTTCTCTGAGCGCCACAAGAATCAAGACAATGTTTAGGGAAACAACACTAAATCTGCTTCAGACCATATTGAGAGAGTTGAAGAAAAGTTTGGAAAAAGGAAAAGCGCTGCATTTTTGCATGTTCTTTCACTAGTATGAGAAATTCAAAAACTTTCTAGGAAACATCACTTCATCTGGTTCTGACTACTTAAAAACTGTTCAAAAAAGATAGAGGTTGCGTTGGCCGGGAATCAAACCCGGGTCAACTGCTTGGAAGGCAGCTATGCTCACCACTATACCACCAACGCACATATTTGCAGCCTTTTCATACTTTCTCTGAGCGCCGCAAGAATCAAGGCAATGTTTAGGGAAACAACACTAAATCTGCTTCAGACCATATTGAGAGAGTCGAAGAAAAGTTTGGAAAAAGGAAAAGCGCTGCATTTTTGCATGTTCTTTCACTAGTATGAGAAATTCAAAAACTTTCTAGGAAACATCATTTCATCTGGTTCTGACTACTTAAAAACTGTTCAAAAAAGATAGAGGTTGCGTTGGCCGGGAATCGAACCCGGGTCATCTGCTTGGAAGGCAGCTATGCTCACCACTATACCACCAACGCACATATTTGCAGCCTTTTCATACTTTCTCTGAGCGCCACAAGAATCAAGGCAATGTTTAGGGAAACAACACTAAATCTGCTTCAGAACATATTGAGAGAGTCGAAGAAAAGTTTGGAAAAAGGAAAAGCGCTGCATTTTTGCATGTTCCTTTACTAGTATGAGAAATTCAACAACTTTCTAGGAAACATCACTTCATCTGGTTCTACATAAAAACTGTTCAAAAAAGATAGAGGTTGCGTTGGCCGGGAATCGAACCCGGGTCAACTGCTTGGAAGGCAGCTATGCTCACCACTATACCACCAACGCACATATTTGCAGCCTTTTCATACTTTCTCTGAGCGCCGCAAGAATCAAGGCAATGTTTAGGGAAACAACACTAAATCTGCTTCAGACCATATTGAGAGAGTCGAAGAAAAGTTTGGAAAAAGGAAAAGCGCTGCATTTTTGCATGTTCCTTTACTACTATGAGAAATTCAAAAACTTTCTAGGAAACATCACTTCATCTGGTTCTGACTACTTAAAAACTGTTCAAAAAAGATAGAGGTTGCGTTGGCCGGGAATCGAACCCGGGTCAACTGCTTGGAAGGCAGCTATGCTCACCACTATACCACCAACGCACATATTTGCAGCCTTTTCATACTTTCTCTGAGCGCCACAAGAATCAAGGCAATGTTTAGGGAAACAACACTAAATCTGCTTCAGAACATATTGAGAGAGTCGAAGAAAAGTTTGGAAAAAGGAAAAGCGCTGCATTTTTGCATGTTCCTTTACTAGTATGAGAAATTCAACAACTTTCTAGGAAACATCACTTCATCTGGTTCTACATAAAAACTGTTCAAAAAAGATAGAGGTTGCGTTGGCCGGGAAACTAACCCGGGTCAACTGCTTGGAAGGCAGCTATGCTCACCACTATACCACCAACGCACATATTTGCAGCCTTTTCATACTTTCTCTGAGCGCCGCAAGAATCAAGGCAATGTTTAGGGAAACAACACTAAATCTGCTTCAGACCATATTGAGAGAGTCGAAGAAAAGTTTGGAAAAAGGAAAAGCGCTGCATTTTTGCATGTTCTTTCACTAGTATGAGAAATTCAAAAACTTTCTAGGAAACATCACTTCATCTGGTTCTGACTACTTAAAAACTGTTCAAAAAAGATAGAGGTTGCGTTGGCCGGGAATCGAACCCGGGTCAACTGCTTGGAAGGCAGCTATGCTCACCACTATACCACCAACGCACATATTTGCAGCCTTTTCATACTTTCTCTGAGCGCCACAAGAATCAAGGCAATGTTTAGGGAAACAACACTAAATCTGCTTCAGAACATATTGAGAGAGTCGAAGAAAAGTTTGGAAAAAGGAAAAGCGCTGCATTTTTGTATGTTCTTTCACTAGTATGAGAAATTCAAAAACTTTCTAGGAAACATCACTTCATCTGGTTCTGACTACTTAAAAACTGTTCAAAAAAGATAGAGGTTGCGTTGGCCGGGAATCGAACACGGGTCAACTGCTTGGAAGGCAGCTATGCTCACCACTATACCACCAACGCACATATTTGCAGCCTTTTCATACTTTCTCTGAGTGCCACAAGAATCAAGGCAATGTTTAGGGAAACAACACTAAATCTGCTTCAGAACATATTGAGAGAGTCGAAGAAAAGTTTGGAAAAAGGAAAAGCGCTGCATTTTTGTATGTTCTTTCACTAGTATGAGAAATTCAAAAACTTTCTAGGAAACATCACTTCATCTGGTTCTGACTACTTAAAAACTGTTCAAAAAAGATAGAGGTTGCGTTGGCCGGGAATCGAACACGGGTCAACTGCTTGGAAGGCAGCTATGCTCACCACTATACCACCAACGCACATTTTTGCAGCCTTTTCATACTTTCTCTGAGCGCCACAAGAATCAAGGCAATGTTTAGGGAAACAACACTAAATCTGCTTCAGAACATATTGAGAGAGTCGAAGAAAAGTTTGGAAAAAGGAAAAGCGCTGCATTTTTGCATGTTCCTTTACTAGTATGAGAAATTCAACAACTTTCTAGGAAACATCACTTCATCTGGTTCTACATAAAAACTGTTCAAAAAAGATAGAGGTTGCGTTGGCCGGGAATCGAACCCGGGTCAACTGCTTGGAAGGCAGCTATGCTCACCACTATACCACCAACGCACATATTTGCAGCCTTTTCATACTTTCTCTGAGCGCCGCAAGAATTAAGGCAATGTTTAGGGAAACAACACTAAATCTGCTTCAGACCATATTGAGAGAGTCGAAGAAAAGTTTGGAAAAAGGAAAAGCGCTGCATTTTTGCATGTTCCTTTACTACTATGAGAAATTCAAAAACTTTCTAGGAAACATCACTTCATCTGGTTCTGACTACTTAAAAACTGTTCAAATAAGATAGAGGTTGCGTTGGCCGGGAATCGAACACGAGTCAACTGCTTGGAAGGCAGCTATGCTCACCACTATACCACCAACGCACATATTTGCAGCCTTTTCATACTTTCTCTGAGCGCCACAAGAATCAAGGCAATGTTTAGGGAAACAACACTAAATCTGCTTCAGACCATATTGAGAGAGTCGAAGAAAAGTTTGGAAAAAGGAAAAGCGCTGCATTTTTGCATGTTCTTTCACTAGTATGAGAAATTCAAAAACTTTCTAGGAAACATCACTTCATCTGGTTCTGACTACTTAAAAACTGTTCAAAAAAGATAGAGGTTGCGTTGGCCGGGAATCGAACACGGGTCAACTGCTTGGAAGGCAGCTATGCTCACCACTATACCACCAACGCACATATTTGCAGCCTTTTCATACTTTCTCTGAGCGCCACAAGAATCAAGGCAATGTTTAGGGAAACAACACTAAATCTGCTTCAGAACATATTGAGAGAGTCGAAGAAAAGTTTGGAAAAAGGAAAAGCGCTGCATTTTTGTATGTTCTTTCACTAGTATGAGAAATTCAAAAACTTTCTAGGAAACATCACTTCATCTGGTTCTGACTACTTAAAAACTGTTCAAAAAAGATAGAGGTTGCGTTGGCCGGGAATCGAACCCGAGTCAACTGCTTGGAAGGCAGCTATGCTCACCACTATACCACCAACGCACATATTTGCAGCCTTTTCATACTTTCTCTGAGCGCCACAAGAATCAAGGCAATGTTTAGGGAAACAACACTAAATCTGCTTCAGACCATATTGAGAGAGTCGAAGAAAAGTTTGGAAAAAGGAAAAGCGCTGCATTTTTGCATGTTCCTTTACTAGTATGAGAAATTCAACAACTTTCTAGGAAACATCACTTCATCTGGTTCTGACTACTTAAAAACTGTTCAAAAAAGATAAAGGTTGCGTTGGCCGGGAATCGAACCCGGGTCAACTGCTTGGAAGGCAGCTATGCTCACCACTATACCACCAACGCACATATTTGCAGCCTTTTCATACTTTCTCTGAGCGCCACAAGAATCAAGGCAATGTTTAGGGAAACAACACTAAATCTGCTTCAGACCATATTGAGAGAGTTGAAGAAAAGTTTGGAAAAAGGAAAAGCGCTGCATTTTTGCATGTTCTTTCACTAGTATGAGAAATTCAAAAACTTTCTAGGAAACATCACTTCATCTGGTTCTGACTACTTAAAAACTGTTCAAAAAAGATAGAGGTTGCGTTGGCCGGGAATCGAACCCGATCAACTGCTTGGAAGGCAGCTATGCTCACCACTATACCACCAACGCACATATTTGCAGCCTTTTCATACTTTCTCTGAGCGCCACAAGAATCAAGGCAAAGTTTAGGGAAACAACACTAAATCTGCTTCAGACCATATTGAGAGAGTTGAAGAAAAGTTTGGAAAAAGGAAAAGCGCTGCATTTTTGCATGTTCTTTCACTAGTATGAGAAATTCAAAAACTTTCTAGGAAACATCACTTCATCTGGTTCTGACTACTTAAAAACTGTTCAAAAAAGATAGAGGTTGCGTTGGCCGGGAATCGAACCCGGGTCAACTGCTTGGAAGGCAGCTATGCTCACCACTATACCACCAACGCACATATTTGCAGCCTTTTCATACTTTCTCTGAGCGCCACAAGAATCAAGACAATGTTTAGGGAAACAACACAAAATCTGCTTCAGAACATATTGAGAGAGTCGAAGAAAAGTTTGGAAAAAGGAAAAGCGCTGCATTTTTGCATGTACCTTTACTAGTATGAGAAATTCAAAAACTTTCTAGGAAACATCACTTCATCTGGTTCTGACTACTTAAAAACTGTTCAAAAAAGATAGAGGTTGCGTTGGCCGGGAATCGAACCCGGGTCAACTGCTTGGAAGGCAGCTATGCTCACCACTATACCACCAACGCACATATTTGCAGCCTTTTCATACTTTCTCTGAGCGCCACAAGAATCAAGGCAATGTTTAGGGAAACAACACTAAATCTGCTTCAGACCATATTGAGAGAGTCGAAGAAAAGTTTGGAAAAAGGAAAAGCGCTGCATTTTTGCATGTTCCTTTACTAGTATGAGAAATTCAAAAACTTTCTAGGAAACATAACTTCATCTGGTTCTGACTACTTAAAAACTGTTCAAAAAAGATAGAGGTTGCGTTGGCCGGGAATCAAACCCGGGTCAACTGCTTGGAAGGCAGCTATGCTCACCACTATACCACCAACGCACATATTTGCAGCCTTTTCATACTTTCTCTGAGCGCCGCAAGAATCAAGGCAATGTTTAGGGAAACAACACTAAATCTGCTTCAGACCATATTGAGAGAGTCAAAGAAAAGTTTGGAAAAAGGAAAAGCGCTGCATTTTTGCATGTTCTTTCACTAGTATGAGAAATTCAAAAACTTTCTAGGAAACATCATTTCATCTGGTTCTGACTACTTAAAAACTGTTCAAAAAAGATAGAGGTTGCGTTGGCCGGGAATCGAACCCGGGTCAACTGCTTGAAAGGCAGCTATGCTCACCACTATACCACCAACGCACATATTTGCAGCCTTTTCATACTTTCTCTGAGCGCCACAAGAATCAAGGCAATGTTTAGGGAAACAACACTAAATCTGCTTCAGAACATATTGAGAGAGTCGAAGAAAAGTTTGGAAAAAGGAAAAGCACTGCATTTTTGGCATGTTCCTTTACTAGTATGAGAAATTCAAAAACTTTCTAGGAAACATCACTTCATCTGGTTCTGACTACTTAAAAACTGTTCAAAAAAGATAGAGGTTGCGTTGGCCGGGAATCGAACCCGGGTCACCTGCTTGGAAGGCAGCTATGCTCACCACTATACCACCAACGCACATATTTGCAGCCTTTTCATACTTTCTCTGAGCGCCACAAGAATCAAGGCAATGTTTAGGGAAACAACACTAAATCTGCTTCAGACCATATTGAGAGAGTCGAAGAAAAGTTTGGAAAAAGGAAAAGCGCTGCATTTTTGCATGTTCCTTCACTAGTATGAGAAATTCAAAAACTTTCTAGGAAACATCACTTCATCTGGTTCTACATCAAAACTGTTAAAAAACACTAGAAATTGCGTTGGCCGGGAATGGAACCCGTGTCAACTGCTTGGAAGGCAGCTATGCTCACCACTATACCACCAACGCACATATTTGCAGCCTTTTCATACTTTCTCTGAGCGCCACAAGAATCAAGGCAATGTTTAGGGAAACAACACTAAATCTGCTTCAGAACATATTGAGAGAGTCGAAGAAAAGTTTGGAAAAAGGAAAAGCGCTGCATTTTTGCATGTTCCTTCACTAGTATGAGAAATTCAAAAACTTTCTAGGAAACATCACTTCATCTGGTTCTACATCAAAACTGTTAAAAAACACTAGAAATTGCGTTGGCCGGGAATGGAACCCGTGTCAACTGCTTGGAAGGCAGCTATGCTCACCACTATACCACCAACGCACATATTTGCAGCCTTTTCATACTTTCTCTGAGCGCCACAAGAATCAAGGCAATGTTTAGGGAAACAACACTAAATCTGCTTCAGAACATATTGAGAGAGTCGAAGAAAAGTTTGGAAAAAGGAAAAGCGCTGCATTTTTGCATGTTCTTTCACTAGTATGAGAAATTCAAAAACTTTCTAGGAAACATCACTTCATCTGGTTCTGACTACTTAAAAACTGTTCAAAAAAGATAGAGTTTGCGTTGGCCGGGAATCGAACCCGGGTCAACTGCTTGGAAGGCAGCTATGCTCACCACTATACCACCAACGCACATATTTGCAGCCTTTTCATACTTTCTCTGAGCGCCGCAAGAATCAAGGCAATGTTTAGGGAAACAACACTAAATCTGCTTCAGACCATATTGAGAGAGTCGAAGAAAAGTTTGGAAAAAGGAAAAGCGCTGCATTTTTGCATGTTCCTTTACTACTATGAGAAATTCAAAAACTTTCTAGGAAACATCACTTCATCTGGTTCTGACTACTTAAAAACTGTTCAAAAAAGATAGAGGTTGCGTTGGCCGGGAATCGAACCCGAGTCAACTGCTTGGAAGGCAGCTATGCTCACCACTATACCACCAACGCACATATTTGCAGCCTTTTCATACTTTCTCTGAGCGCCACAAGAATCAAGGCAATGTTTAGGGAAACAACACTAAATCTGCTTCAGAACATATTGAGAGAGTCGAAGAAAAGTTTGGAAAAAGGAAAAGCGCTGCATTTTTGCATGTTCCTTTACTAGTATGAGAAATTCAACAACTTTCTAGGAAACATCACTTCATCTGGTTCTACATAAAAACTGTTCAAAAAAGATAGAGGTTGCGTTGGCCGGGAATCGAACCCGGGTCAACTGCTTGGAAGGCAGCTATGCTCACCACTATACCACCAACGCACATATTTGCAGCCTTTTCATACTTTCTCTGAGCGCCGCAAGAATCAAGGCAATGTTTAGGGAAACAACACTAAATCTGCTTCAGACCATATTGAGAGAGTCGAAGAAAAGTTTGGAAAAAGGAAAAGCGCTGCATTTTTGCATGTTCCTTTACTACTATGAGAAATTCAAAAACTTTCTAGGAAACATCACTTCATCTGGTTCTGACTACTTAAAAACTGTTCAAAAAAGATAGAGGTTGCGTTGGCCGGGAATCGAACCCGGGTCAACTGCTTGGAAGGCAGCTATGCTCACCACTATACCACCAACGCACATATTTGCAGCCTTTTCATACTTTCTCTGAGCGCCACAAGAATCAAGGCAATGTTTAGGGAAACAACACTAAATCTGCTTCAGACCATATTGAGAGAGTCGAAGAAAAGTTTGGAAAAAGGAAAAGCGCTGCATTTTTGCATGTTCCTTTACTACTATGAGAAATTCAAAAACTTTCTAGGAAACATCACTTCATCTGGTTCTGACTACTTAAAAACTGTTCAAAAAAGATAGAGGTTGCGTTGGCAGGGAATCGAACCCGGGTCAACTGCTTGGAAGGCAGCTATGCTCACCACTATACCACCAACGCACATATTTGCAGCCTTTTCATACTTTCTCTGAGCGCCACAAGAATCAAGGCAATGTTTAGGGAAACAACACTAAATCTGCTTCAGACCATAATGAGAGAGTCGAAGAAAAGTTTGGAAAAAGGAAAAGCGCTGCATTTTTGCATGTTCCTTTACTGGTATGAGAAATTCAACAACTTTCTAGGAAACATCACTTCATCTGGTTCTACATCAAAACTGTTCAAAAACACTAGAAATTGCGTTGGCCGGGAATTGAACCCGGGTCAACTGCTTGGAAGGCAGCTATGCTCACCACTATACCACCAACGCACATATTTGCAGCCTTTTCACACTTTCTCTGAGCGCCACAAGAATCAAGGCAATGTTTAGGGAAACAACACTAAATCTGCTTCAGAACATATTGAGAGAGTCGAAGAAAAGTTTAGAAAAAGGAAAAGCGCTGCATTTTTGCATGTTCTTTCACTAGTATGAGAAATTCAAAAACTTTCTAGGAAACATCACTTCATCTGGTTCTGACTACTTAAAAACTGTTCAAAAAAGACAGAAGTTGCGTTGGCCCGGGAATCGAACCCGGGTCAACTGGTTGGAAGGCAGCTATGCTCACCACTATACCACCAACGCACATATTTGCAGCCTTTTCATACTTTCTCTGAGCGCCACAAGAATCAACGCAATGTTTAGGGAAACAACACTAAATCTGCTTCAGACCATATTGAGAGAGTCGAAGAAAAGTTTGGAAAAAGGAAAAGCACTGCATTTTTCCATGTTCTTTCACTAGTATGAGAAATTCAACAACTTTCTAGGAAACATCACTTCATCTGGTTCTGACTACTTAAAAACTGTTCAAAAAAGATAGAGGTTGCGTTGGCCGGGAATCGAACCCGGGTCAACTGCTTGGAAGGCAGCTATGCTCACCACTATACCACCAACGCACATATTTGCAGCATTTTCATACTTTCTCTGAGCGCCACAAGAATCAAGGCAATGTTTAGGGAAACAACACTAAATCTGCTTCAGACCATATTGAGAGAGTCGAAGAAAAGTTTGGAAAAAGGAAAAGCGCTGTATTTTTGCATGTTCCTTTACTAGTATGAGAAATTCAAAAACTTTCTAGGAAACATCACTTCATCTGGTTCTACATCAAAACTGTTCAAAAACACTAGAAGTTGCGTTGGCCAGGAATCGAACCCGGGTCAACTGCTTGGAAGGCAGCTATGCTCACCACTATACCACCAACGCACATATTTGCAGCCTTTTCATACTTTCTCTGAGCGCCACAAGAATCAAGGCAATGTTTAGGGAAACAACACTAAATCTGCTTCAGAACATATTGAGAGAGTCGAAGAAAAGTTTGGAAAAAGGAAAAGCGCTGCATTTTTGCATGTTCTTTCACTAGTATGAGAAATTCAAAAACTTTCTAGGAAACATCACTTCATCTGGTTCTGACTACTTAAAAACTGTTCAAAAAAGATAGAGGTTGCGTTGGCCGGGAATCGAACCCGGGTCAACTGCTTGGAAGGCAGCTATGCTCACCACTATACCACCAACGCACATATTTGCAGCCTTTTCATACTTTCTCTGAGCGCCACAAGAATCAAGGCAATGTTTAGGGAAACAACACTAAATCTGCTTCAGACCATATTGAGAGAGTCGAAGAAAAGTTTGGAAAAAGGAAAAGCGCTGCATTTTTGCATGTTCCTTTACTACTATGAGAAATTCAAAAACTTTCTAGGAAACATCACTTCATCTGGTTCTGACTACTTAAAAACTGTTCAAAAAAGATAGAGGTTGCGTTGGCAGGGAATCGAACCCGGGTCAACTGCTTGGAAGGCAGCTATGCTCACCACTATACCACCAACGCACATATTTACAGCCTTTTCATACTTTCTCTGAGCGCCACAAGAATCAAGGCAATGTTTAGGGAAACAACACTAAATCTGCTTCAGACCATAATGAGAGAGTCGAAGAAAAGTTTGGAAAAAGGAAAAGCGCTGCATTTTTGCATGTTCCTTTACTGGTATGAGAAATTCAACAACTTTCTAGGAAACATCACTTCATCTGGTTCTACATCAAAACTGTTCAAAAACACTAGAAATTGCGTTGGCCGGGAATTGAACCCGGGTCAACTGCTTGGAAGGCAGCTATGCTCACCACTATACCACCAACGCACATATTTGCAGCCTTTTCACACTTTCTCTGAGCGCCACAAGAATCAAGGCAATGTTTAGGGAAACAACACTAAATCTGCTTCAGAACATATTGAGAGAGTCGAAGAAAAGTTTAGAAAAAGGAAAAGCGCTGCATTTTTGCATGTTCTTTCACTAGTATGAGAAATTCAAAAACTTTCTAGGAAACATCACTTCATCTGGTTCTGACTACTTAAAAACTGTTCAAAAAAGACAGAAGTTGCGTTGGCCCGGGAATCGAACCCGGGTCAACTGGTTGGAAGGCAGCTATGCTCACCACTATACCACCAACGCACATATTTGCAGCCTTTTCATACTTTCTCTGAGCGCCACAAGAATCAACGCAATGTTTAGGGAAACAACACTAAATCTGCTTCAGACCATATTGAGAGAGTCGAAGAAAAGTTTGGAAAAAGGAAAAGCACTGCATTTTTCCATGTTCTTTCACTAGTATGAGAAATTCAACAACTTTCTAGGAAACATCACTTCATCTGGTTCTGACTACTTAAAAACTGTTCAAAAAAGATAGAGGTTGCGTTGGCCGGGAATCGAACCCGGGTCAACTGCTTGGAAGGCAGCTATGCTCACCACTATACCACCAACGCACATATTTGCAGCATTTTCATACTTTCTCTGAGCGCCACAAGAATCAAGGCAATGTTTAGGGAAACAACACTAAATCTGCTTCAGACCATATTGAGAGAGTCGAAGAAAAGTTTGGAAAAAGGAAAAGCGCTGTATTTTTGCATGTTCCTTTACTAGTATGAGAAATTCAAAAACTTTCTAGGAAACATCACTTCATCTGGTTCTACATCAAAACTGTTCAAAAACACTAGAAGTTGCGTTGGCCAGGAATCGAACCCGGGTCAACTGCTTGGAAGGCAGCTATGCTCACCACTATACCACCAACGCACATATTTGCAGCCTTTTCATACTTTCTCTGAGCGCCACAAGAATCAAGGCAATGTTTAGGGAAACAACACTAAATCTGCTTCAGAACATATTGAGAGAGTCGAAGAAAAGTTTGGAAAAAGGAAAAGCGCTGCATTTTTGCATGTTCTTTCACTAGTATGAGAAATTCAAAAACTTTCTAGGAAACATCACTTCATCTGGTTCTGACTACTTAAAAACTGTTCAAAAAAGATAGAGGTTGCGTTGGCCGGGAATCGAACCCGGGTCAACTGCTTGGAAGGCAGCTATGCTCACCACTATACCACCAACGCACATATTTGCAGCCTTTTCATACTTTCTCTGAGCGCCACAAGAATCAAGGCAATGTTTAGGGAAACAACACTAAATCTGCTTCAGAACATATTGAGAGAGTCGAAGAAAAGTTTGGAAAAAGGAAAAGCGCTGCATTTTTGCATGTTCTTTCACTAGTATGAGAAATTCAAAAACTTTCTAGGAAACATCACTTCATCTGGTTCTGACTACTTAAAAACTGTTCAAAAAAGATAGAGGTTGCGTTGGCCGGGAATCGAACCCGGGTCAACTGCTTGGAAGGCAGCTATGCTCACCACTATACCACCAACGCACATATTTGCAGTCTTCATACTTTCTCTGAGCGCCACAAGAATCAAGGCAATGTTTAGGGAAACAACACTAAATCTGCTTCAGACCATATTGAGAGAGTCGAAGAAAAATTTGGAAAAAGGAAAAGCGCTGCATTTTTGCATGTTCCTTCACTAGTATGAGAAATTCAAAAACTTTCTAGGAAACATCACTTCATCTGGTTCTACATCAAAACTGTTCAAAAACACTAGAAGTTGCATTGGCCGGGAATCGAACCCGGGTCAACTGCTTGGAAGGCAGCTATGCTCACCACTATACCACCAACGCACATATTTGGAGCCTTTTCATACTTTCTCTGAGCGCCACAAGAATCAAGGCAATGTTTAGGGAAACAACACTAAATCTGCTTCAGACCATATTGAGAGAGTCGAAGAAAAGTTTGGAAAAAGGAAAAGCGCTGCATTTTTGCATGTTCCTTTACTAGTATGAGAAATTCAAAAACTTTCTAGGAAACATCACTTCATCTGGTTCTACATAAAAACTGTTCAAAAACACTAGAAGTTGCGTTGGCCGGGAATCGAACCCAGGTCAACTGCTTGGAAGGCAGCTATGCTCACCACTAGACCACCAACGCACATATTTGGAGCCTTTTCATACTTTCTGTGAGCGCCACAAGAATCACAGCAATGTTTAGGGAAACAACACTAAATCTGCTTCAGAACATATTGAGAGAGTCGAAGAAAAGTTTGGAAAAAGGAAAAGCGCTGCATTTTTGCATGTTCTTTCACTAGTATGAGAAATTCAAAAACTTTCTAGGAAACATCACTTCATCTGGTTCTGACTACTTAAAAACTGTTCAAAAAAGATAGAGGTTGCGTTGGCCTGGAATCTAACCCGGGTCAACTGCTTGGAAGGCAGCTATGCTCACCACTATACCACCAACGCACAAATTTGCAGCCTTTTCATACTTTCTCTGAGCGCCACAAGAATCAAGGCAATGTTTAGGGAAACAACACTAAATCATCTTCAGACCATATTGAGAGAGTCGAAGAAAAGTTTGGAAAAAGGAAAAGCGCTGCATTTTTGCATGTTCCTTTACTAGTATGAGAAATTCAACAACTTTCTAGGAAACATCACTTCATCTGGTTCTGACTACTTAAAAACTGTTCAAAAAAGATAGAGGTTGCGTTGGCTGGGAATCGAACCCGGGTCAACTGCTTGGAAGGCAGCTATGCTCACCACTAGAGATGAGCGAGCACTAAAATGCTCGGGTACTCGTTATTCGAGACGAACTTTTCCCGATGCTCGAGTGCTCGTCTCGAATAACGAGCCCCATTGAAGTCAATGGGAGACTCGAGCATTTTTCAAGGGTACCAAGGCTCTGCACAGGGAAGCTTGGCCAAACCCCTGGGAACCTCAGAAAAGGATGGAAACACCACGGAAATGGACAGGAAACAGCAGGGGCAGCATGCATGGATGCCTCTGAGGCTGCTTAATCGCACCATTATGCCAAAATTATGGGCAACAGCACGGCCATGACAGAGTGACAGAATGAAGCTAGATAGCATCTAAAACATCCAATAATTGACCCTGACACTATAGGGGACGGCATGCAGAGGCAGCGGCAGCAGGCTAGAGAGTGCCATGGCGACATACCCTAAATGGACTCAGGCTTCAAACCAATGGTTGGCAGAGAGGAACCAAAGGAGGTGAGCAAGAAGCGCTCAAATAATATTGGTACATGATAAAAGTTTGCCAGTATATTTTGTGGATTCCACAGCAGGGTGGCGACAAAGTTAACATGGAAGCCATGAAAACAACCCAAAATTCTGCTTGACACAGCTCGTTTGATAAGGGGACCATGTATGGAGGCAGTGAACTAGTAGTAGATTAAAGGTGCTGCAGTTAAAACTATGTTAGTTGGATCTTGGCATGGAGCTGGCGCTCCGCTGCCAGGCGAGCTTTCGCCAATCCAAGCCCCTGTCTCTAGGCTACTCCCCAAACAGCACTTCTAAGAACCTTTTGTATAAGATCAAGTGTAGTAGCGTTCTTATAAGTTTAGGATATGGCGGGTGAGGGGAATGTAAACAGATGCGCAAGAAGCGCTGAAATAATATCGGTAAATGATAAAAGTTTGCCAGTATATTTTGTGGATTACACAGCAGGGTGGCGACAAAGTTAACAAATTTGATGTGGAAGCCATGAAAACAACCCAAAATTCTGCCTGACACAGCTCGTTTGATAAGGGGACCATATATGGAGGCAGTGAACTAGTAGTAGATTAAAGGTGCTGCAGTTAAAACTATGTTAGTTGGATCTTGGGATGGAGCTGGCGCTCCGCTTCCAGGCGAGCTTTCGCCAATCCAAGCCCCTGTCTCTAGGCTACTCCCCAAACAGCACTTCTAAGAACCTTTTGTATAAGATCAAGTGTAGTAGCGTTCTTATAAGTTTGGGATATGGCGGGTGAGGGGAATGTAAACAGATGCGCAAGAAGCGCTGAAATAATATCGGTAAATGGTAAAAGTTTGCCAGTATATTTTGGGGATAACACAGCAGGGTGGCGACAAAGTTAACAACTTTGATGTGGAATCCATGAAAACAACCCAAATTTCTGCCTGACACACCTCGTTTGATAAGGGGACAATGTATGGAGGCAGCTATATGGACGACTTTTGGAGGTAGCAATGGAGACAACGTGTGGAGGCTGCTATGGAGACAATTTAATTTGGATAGTGCCTGTATGTGGCAGTCCAAAAAAGTTTTCAAACCAGAGGAGCAGGTAGGTGGCCCTCCAGAAAAATGAAATAGATTGAGTGCCTGTATGTGGCAGTCCAAAAAAGTTTTCAAACCAGAGGAGCAGGTAGGTGGCCCTCCAGAAAAATTGAATAGATTGAGTGCCTGTATGTGGCACTCCCAAAAATTGTTTAAAACAGAGGACCGGGTAGGTGGCCCTCCAGAAAAATTAAATACATAAAGTACTATAGCTAGAGCCAGTGGGCCCTGTCAAAAAATAGCCAGTTTCCTCTGCTTTAGTGTACAAAGAGGAGGAGAAGGAGGAAAATGAGGAGGAGGAGGAGTGCATAAATTATTCAGGTTGAGCTTCCTTCACCTGGTGGAGATTGGAAATTATGAGAAATCCAGGCTTTATTCATCTTAATAAGCGTCAGCCTGTCAGCGCTGTTAGTCGACAGGCGTGTACGCTTATCGGTGATGATGCCACCAGCTGCACTGAAAACCCGCTGGGACAAGACGCTAGCGGCAGGGCAGGCAAGAACCTCCAAGGCGTACAGCGCCAGTTCGTGCCACATGTCCAGCTTTGAAACCCAGTAGTTGTAGGGAGCTGTGTGATCATTTAGGACGATGGTATGGTCAGCTACGTACTCCCTCACCATCTTTCTGTAAAGATCAGCCCTACTCTGCCGAGACTGGGGACAGGTGACAGTGTCTTGCTGGGGTGACATAAAGCTGGCAAAAGCCTTGTAAAGCGTACCCTTGCCAGTGCTGGACAAGCTGCCTGCTCGCCTACTCTCCCTCGCTACTTGTCCCGCAGAACTACGCACTCTGCCGCTAGCGCTGTCAGAAGGGAAATACTGTTTCAGCTTGTGCACCAGGGCCTGCTGGTATTTATGCATTCTCACACTCCTTTCCTCTCCAGGGATGAGAGTGGAAAGATTTTGCTTGTACCGTGGGTCCAGGAGAGTGAATACCCAGTAATCGGTGCTGAAATAAATTCTTTGAACGCGGGGGTCACGGGATAGGCAGCCTAGCATGAAATCTGCCATATGCGCCAGAGTCCCAACGCGCAAGAATTCACTCCCCTCACTGGCCTGACTGTCCATTTCCTCCTCCTCCAACTCCTCTTCTTCTGCCCATACACGCTGAACAGTGAAAGTCTGAGCAATGCTCCCCTCTTGTGTCTCGCCAACATTCTCCTCCTCTTCCTCCTCCACCTCCTCCGATATGCGCTGAGAAACAGACCTGAGGGTGCTTTGGCTATCACAAGGGAATCTTCTTCCCCCGTCTCTTGTGACGAGCGCAAAGCTTCCGACTTCATGCTGATCAGAGAGTTTTTCAACAGGCCAAGCAGCGGGATGGTGAGGCTGATGATGGCGGCATCACCACTGACCATCTGTGTTGACTCCTCAAAGTTACTCAGCACCTGACAGATATCAGACATCCACGTCCACTCCTCATTGTAGACTTGAGGAAGCTGACTGACCTGACTACCAGTTCTGGTGGAAGTTGACATCTGGCAGTCTACAATCGCTCTGCGCTGCTGGTAAACTCTGGATAACATGGTTAATGTTGAATTCCACCTCGTGGGCACGTCGCACAACAGTCGGTGAGCGGGCAGTTGGAGGCGGCGCTGCGCTGCCCTGAGAGTGGCAGCATCTGTGCTGGACTTCCTGAAATGCGCACAGATGCGGCGCACCTTCGTGAGCAAATCAGACAGATTGGGGTATGTCTTGAGGAAACGCTGAACTATCAGATTTAACACATGGGCCAGGCATGGCACATGTGTCAGTCTGCCGAGTTGCAGAGCCGCCACCAGGTTACGGCCAATGTCACACACAACCATGCCTGGCTTCAGGTTCAGCGGTGCCAGCCACAGATCAGTCTGCGCCGTGATGCCCTGTAATAGTTCTTGGGCGGTGTGCCTTTTATCGCCTAGGCTCAGCAGTTTGAGCACCGCCTGCTGTCGCTTAGCGACGGCACTGCTGCTGTGCCTAGAGCTAGCGACTGATGGCGCCATGCCCACGGATGGTAGTTCGGAGGAGGAGGTGGAGGAGGGGTGGGAGGAGGAGGAGGCATAGTAGGCCTGAAAGACCTGGACCGAGGTAGGCCCCGCAATCCTCGGCGTCGGCAGTATATGACCAGCCGCAGGGTCAGACTCGGTCCCAGCCTCCACCAAGTTAACCCAATGTGCCGTCAGCGATATATAGTGGCCCTGCCCGACAGCACTCGTCCACGTGTCCGTGGTCAGGTGGACCTTGTCAGAAACGGCGTTGGTCAGGGCACGGATGATGTTGTCTGACACGTGCTGGTGCAGGGCTGGGACAGCACATCGGGAAAAGTAGTGGCGGCTGGGGACCGAATACCAAGGGGCGGCCGCCGCCATGAGGTTGCGAAAGGCCTCGGTCTCTACTAGCCTATAGGGCAGCATCTCCAGGCTAAGCAATCTGGAGATGTGGACATTAAGGGCTTGGGCGTGCGGGTGGGTTGCACTATATTTGCGTTTCCGCTCCAGCGTCTGGGGTATGGAGAGCTGAACGCTGGTGGATGCTGTGGAGGATCGTGGAGGCGACGATGGGGTTTTTGTGCCAGGGTCCTGGGCAGGGGGCTGACTATCAGCTGACACAGGGGAAGGAGCAGTGGTGTGCACGGCCGGAGGTGAACGGGCTTGGTGCCACTGAGTGGGGTGTTTAGCATTCATATGCCTGCGCATACTGGTGGTAGTTAAGCTAGTAGTGGTGGAACCCCTGCTGATCCTGGTTTGGCAAAGGTTGCACACCACAGTCCGTCGGTCATCCGGTGTTTCCTTAAAGAACCTCCAGACTTCTGAAAATCTAGCCCTCGCCGCGGGAGCCCTCGCCACGGGAGCTTCACTACGTGACACATTTGGCGCTAATGCACCTGCTCTGGCCCTGCCTCTCCGTCTGGCCCCACCACTGCCTCTTCCAACCTGTTCTGGTCGAGGACTCTCCTCCGTCTCAGAAGCACTGTGTTCACCCGGCCTCTCAACCCAGCTTGGGTCTGTCACCTCATCATCCTCCGATCCCTCAGTCTGCTCCCCCCTCGGACTTCCTGCCCTGACAACAACTTCACCACTGTCTGACAACCGTGTCTCCTCATCGTCGGACACCTCTTTACACACTTCTTCCACTACATCAAGAAGGTCATCATCACCCACAGACTGCGACTGGTGGAAAACCTGGGCATCGTAAAATTGCTCAGCAGCAACCGGACAAGTGGTTTGTGACTGTGGGAAGGGTCCAGAAAACAGTTCCTCAGAGTATGACGGTTCAAATGCCAAATTTTCCTGGGAGGGGGCAGACTGGGGGGGAGGAGGCTGAGGTGCAGGAGCTGGAGGAGTGCCGATTTCGGTGACATGGATGGACTGCGTGGAAGACTGACTGGTGGACAAATTGCTCGAAGCATTGTCGGCAATCCACGACATCACCTGTTCGCACTGTTCTGGCCTCAACAGTGCTCTACCACGAGTCCCAGTAACTTCAGACATGAACCTAGGCAGTGTAGCTCTGCGGCGTTCCCCTGCTCCCTCATCAGCAGGTGGTGTCTCACCCCGCCCAGGACCACGGCCTCTGACCCCTGCAGTAGTTGGACGCCCACGTCCCCGCCCTCTACCCCTAGCCCTCGGGTTAAACATTTTGAAAATGAAAGTTTTTAAACTTTTTTTTGTGTTTCTTAGTTTTTAAAACCAAACGATGCTATCCTTTTGCTATGGCTATTTTCTAGCCAAGTATGAAAGCACACTGATGAGATGACGCTGAGTTATGAAAAAATAAACGTAAAATAAAAAGAAACTGCCAGACTGTGCCTACCGTATATGCCGGCGTATAAGACGACTGGGCGTATAAGACGACCCCCAACTTCTGCCCTAAAAATATAGAATTTGGTATATACTCACTGTATAAGACTACCCCTCTCCCAAATGAAAAAAAGTCTGCTTAAAACTTTGCAAAACAAACAAGAGAGCAAGTGCCTGGTGATCATAACTGTAAGCTGCGATATTAATGAAGATCCGACATGCTTCTGTAAGTGCCGCCTGTGACCCCCAGCTCTGTGACGCCGACCGCTGTGACAGGGCGGCTGCATTAGCATACAGCGCGCCGCCCCGTCAGCGCGTACTAAGCCTCTTCTAATGACTGTGAGAGGCGGACTGCCGCGCATGCGCGGCGGTCCCAGGAAGCGGCTCTCTACGCGCTGACGGAGAAAAAAAAACACCTCACATAGTGCGGCCCCCGTATATCCGGCGTATAAGACGACCCCCCACTGTAGCCATTATTTTAAGGGGTTAAAAAGTAGTCTTATACGCCAGTATATACAGTAATTGAAATCCAACCCCTAATAAATTTTCCCACTTCGGTCTTTGCGATGGATAAGTGTGTCACTAAGCGCTAAACACAGCGGTCGCAAGTCTCACTCCAAATTGCTCACAATTTACTAGTAGATGCACTGCAGCAACTACAGCCACCAGCAGATCAACCAGAAATAAAATATATATAACGCTACTGTAGGCGTAAGTAAGCCGTTTGGATTCTCCTTTGGCTATTTTCTAGCCAAGTATGAAAGCACACTACTATGCAAGATGAGATGACGCTGAGTTATGAAAAAAATAAACGTAAAATAAAAAGAAACTGGCAGACTGTGCCTAATTGAAATCAAACCCCTAATAAATTTTCCCACTTTGGTGTTTGAGGTGGATATGTGTGTCACTAAGAGCTAAACACAACGGTAGCAAGTCCCCCTGCTAATTCCTCACAATATGGTACTAGCTGCACTACTAGTGCCAGCAAGCCCAGCCACAAGCAAACCAAAAAAAAAAAGTATAACGTTATTGTAGCCCTAAGAAGGACTGTTGGGTTCTTGTAGAATCACTCCTGCCTAACACTATTCTAATAGAACAGCCTAACGCTTTCCCTGACCAGCAGCAGCTCTCTCCCTAGCGGCATCCAGACACAGAATGATCCGAGCAGCGCGGGCAGCGGCTAGTCTATCCCAGGGTCACCTGATCTGGCCAGCCAACCACTGCTATCGACGTGTAAGGGTACCACGTCATGCTGGGTGGAGTGCAGAGTCTCCTGGCTTGTAATTGGCTCTGTTTCTGGCCGTCAAAAAGCAAAACGGCGGGAGATGCCATTTTCTCGAGCGGGCGAAGTATTCGTCCGAGCAACGAGCAGTTTCGAGTACGCTAATGCTCCAACCAGCATCAAGCTCGGACGAGTATGTTCGCTCATCTCTACTCACCACTATACCACCAACGCACATATTTGCAGCCTTTTCATACTTTCTCTGAGCGCCACAAGAATCAAGGCAATGTTTAGGGAAACAACACTAAATCTGCTTCAGAACATATTGAGAGAGTCGAAGAAAAGTTTGGAAAAAGGAAAAGCGCTGCATTTTTGTATGTTCTTTCACTAGTATGAGAAATTCAAAAACTTTCTAGGAAACATCACTTCATCTGGTTCTGACTACTTAAAAACTGTTCAAAAAAGACAGAGGTTGCGTTGGCCGGGAATCGAACCCGGGTCAACTGCTTGGAAGGCAGCTATGCTCTGCACTATACCACCAACGCACATATTTGCAGCCTTTGCATAATTTATACTGCCATACACTATATATACATGTAATACACACTATATACACCTAATACCCCCATACACTATATATACATGTAATACACACTATATACACCTAATACCCCCATACACTATATATACATGTAATATACCCTAATACTCACACCTAATACCTCCATACACTATATATACATGTAATACATCCTAATACTCACACCTAATACCTCCATACACTATATATACATGTAATACACACTAATACTAACACCTAATACCTCCATACACTATATATACATGTAATACACCCTAATACTAACACCTAATACCTCCATACACTATATATACATGTAATACACCCTAATACTAACACCTAATACCTCCATACACTATATATACATGTAATACACCCTAATACTAACACCTAATACCTCCATACACTATATATACATGTAATATACCCTAATACTAACACCTAATACCTCCATACACTATATATACATGTAATACACACTATATACACCTAATACCTCCATACACTATATATACATGTAATACACCCTAATACTCACACCTAATACCCCATACACTATATATACATGTAATATACCCTAATACTCACACCTAATACCTCCATACACTATATATACATGTAATATACCCTAATACTAACACCTAATACCTCCATACACTATATATACATGTCATACACCCTAATACTAACACCTAATACCCCATACACTATATATACATGTAATATACCCTAATACTAACACCTAATACCTCCATACACTATATATACATGTAATACACCCTAATACTAACACCTAATACCTCCATACACTATATATACATGTAATACACACTATATATACATGTAATACACACTATATACACCTAATACCGCCATACACTATATATACATGTAATACACACTATATACACCTAATACCGCCATACACTATATATACATGTAATACACACTATATATACATGTAATACACACTATATACACCTAATACCGCCATACACTATATATACATGTAATACACACTATATACACCTAATACCGCCATACACTATATATACATGTAATACACACTATATACACCTAATACCCCCATACACTATATATACGGTACATGTAATACATCCTAATACTCACACCTAATACCTCCATACACTATATATACATGTAATATACCCTAATACTAACACCTAATACCTCCATACACTATATATACATGTAATACACCCTAATACTCACACCTAATACCGCCATACACTATATATACATGTAATACACCCTAATACTAACACCTAATACCTCCATACACTATATATACATGTAATACACCCTAATACTAACACCTAATACCTCCATACACTATATATACATGTAATACATCCTAATACTAACACCTAATACCCCATACACTATATATACATGTAATACATCCTAATACTCACACCTAATACATCCATACACTATATATACATGTAATACATCCTAATACTAACACCTAATACCTCCATACACTATATATACATGTAATATACCCTAATACTCACACCTAATACCGCCATACACTATATATACATGTAATATACCCTAATACTAACACCTAATACCTCCATACACTATATATACATGTCATACACCCTAATACTAACACCTAATACCTCCATACACTATATATACATGTAATACACCCTAATACTAACACCTAATACCTCCATACACTATATATACATGTAATATACCCTAATACTAACACCTAATACCTCCATACACTATATATACATGTAATACACCCTAATACTCACACCTAATACCCCATACACTATATATACATGTAATACACCCTAATACTCACACCTAATACCCCATACACTATATATACATGTAATACACCCTAATACTAACACCTAATACCCCATACACTATATATACATGTAATACACCCTAATACTAACACCTAATACCTCCATACACTATATATACATGTAATACATCCTAATACTCACACCTAATACCTCCATACACTATATATACATGTAATACACCCTAATACTAACACCTAATACCTCCATACACTATATATACATGTAATACACCCTAATACTAACATCTAATACCTCCATACACTATATATACATGTAATACACACTATATATACATGTAATACACCCTAATACTAACACCTAATACCTCCATACACTATATATACATGTAATACATCCTAATACTAACACCTAATACCCCATACACTATATATACATGTAATACATCCTAATACTCACACCTAATACCTCCATACACTATATATACATGTAATACACACTATATACACCTAATACCTCCATACACTATATATACATGTAATATACCCTAATACTCACACCTAATACCGCCATACACTATATATACATGTAATATACCCTAATACTAACACCTAATACCTCCATACACTATATATACATGTAATACATCCTAATACTCACACCTAATACCTCCATACACTATATATACATGTCATACACCCTAATACTAACACCTAATACCTCCATACACTATATATACATGTAATACACCCTAATACTAACACCTAATACCTCCATACACTATATATACATGTAATACACCCTAATACTAACACCTAATACCGCCATACACTATATATACATGTAATACACCCTAATACTAACACCTAATACCTCCATACACTATATATACATGTCATACACCCTAATACTAACACCTAATACCCCATACACTATATATACATGTAATATACCCTAATACTAACACCTATTACCTCCATACACTATATATACATGTCATACACCCTAATACTAACACCTAATACCGCCATACACTATATATACATGTAATACACCCTAATACTAACACCTAATACCTCCATACACTATATATACATGTAATACACCCTAATACTAACACCTAATACCTCCATACACTATATATACATGTAATACATCCTAATACTCACACCTAATACCCCATACACTATATATACATGTAATACACACTATATACACCTAATACCTCCATACACTATATATACATGTAATACACACTATATACACCTAATACCCCCATACACTATATATACGGTACATGTAATACATCCTAATACTAACACCTAATACCCCATACACTATATATACATGTAATACACCCTAATACTAACACCTAATACCTCCATACACTATATATACATGTAATACACACTATATACACCTAATACCCCCATACACTATATATACATGTAATACACCCTAATACTAACACCTAATACCTCCATACACTATATATACATGTAATACACCCTAATACTAACACCTAATACCTCCATACACTATATATACATGTAATACACACTATATACACCTAATACCCCCATACACTATATATACGGTACATGTAATACATCCTAATACTAACACCTAATACCCCATACACTATATATACATGTAATACACCCTAATACTAACACCTAATACCCCATACACTATATATACATGTAATACACACTATATACACCTAATACCCCCATACACTATATATACATGTAATACACACTATATACACCTAATACCTCCATACACTATATATACATGTAATACACCCTAATACTCACACCTAATACCCCATACACTATATATACATGTAATACACACTATATACACCTAATACCCCCATACACTATATATACGGTACATGTAATACACCCTAATACTAACACCTAATACCTCCATACACTATATATACATGTAATACACCCTAATACTAACACCTAATACCTCCATACACTATATATACATGTAATACACCCTAATACTAACACCTAATACCGCCATACACTATATATACATGTAATACACACTATATACACCTAATACCGCCATACACTATATATACATGTAATACACCCTAATACTAACACCTAATACCCCATACACTATATATACATGTAATACTCACACCTAATACCCCATACACTATATATACATGTAATATACCCTAATACTCACACCTAATACCTCCATACACTATATATACATGTAATACACACTATATACACCTAATACCGCCATACACTATATATACATGTAATACACACTATATACACCTAATACCGCCATACACTATATATACATGTAATACACCCTAATACTCACACCTAATACCCCATACACTATATATACATGTAATACACCCTAATACTAACACCTAATACCGCCATACACTATATATACATGTAATATACCCTAATACTCACACCTAATACCGCCATACACTATATATACATGTAATACACACTATATATACATGTAATACACCCTAATACTAACACCTAATACCTCCATACACTATATATACATGTAATACACCCTAATACTCACACCTAATACCCCATACACTATATATACATGTAATATACCCTAATACTCACACCTAATACCGCCATACACTATATATACATGTAATATACCCTAATACTCACACCTAATACCGCCATACACTATATATATACATGTAATACACACTATATACACCTAATACCTCCATACACTATATATACATGTAATACACCCTAATACTAACACCTAATACCGCCATACACTATATATACATGTAATACACCCTAATACTAACACCTAATACCTCCATACACTATATATACATGTAATACACCCTAATACTAACACCTAATACCTCCATACACTATATATACATGTAATACACACTATATATACATGTAATACACCCTAATACTAACACCTAATACCTCCATACACTATATATACATGTAATACACCCTAATACTAACACCTAATACCTCCATACACTATATATACATGTAATACACCCTAATACTCACACCTAATACCCCATACACTATATATACATGTAATACACACTATATACACCTAATACCCCCATACACTATATATACGGTACATGTAATACATCCTAATACTCACACCTAATACCTCCATACAATATATATACATGTAATACACCCTAATACTAACACCTAATACCTCCATACACTATATATACATGTAATACACACTATATACACCTAATACCCCCATACACTATATATACGGTACATGTAATACATCCTAATACTAACACCTAATACCCCATACACTATATATACATGTAATACACCCTAATACTAACACCTAATACCTCCATACACTATATATACATGTAATACACCCTAATACTAACACCTAATACCTCCATACACTATATATACATGTAATACACCCTAATACTAACACCTAATACCTCCATACACTATATATACATGTAATACACCCTAATACTAACACCTAATACCTCCATACACTATATATACATGTAATATACCCTAATACTAACACCTAATACCTCCATACACTATATATACATGTCATACACCCTAATACTGCCATACACTATATATACATGTAATACACACTATATACACCTAATACCTCCATACACTATATATACATGTAATACACCCTAATACTAACACCTAATACCTCCATACACTATATATACATGTAATACACCCTAATACTAACACCTAATACCTCCATACACTATATATACATGTAATACACCCTAATACTAACACCTAATACCTCCATACACTATATATACATGTAATACACCCTAATACTAACACCTAATACCTCCATACACTATATATACATGTAATACACCCTAATACTAACACCTAATACCTCCATACACTATATATACATGTAATACACCCTAATACTAACACCTAATACCTCCATACACTATATATACATGTAATACACCCTAATACTAACACCTAATACCTCCATACACTATATATACATGTAATACACCCTAATACTAACACCTAATACCCCATACACTATATATACATGTAATACACCCTAATACTAACACCTAATACCTCCATACACTATATATACATGTAATACACCCTAATACTAACACCTAATACCTCCATACACTATATATACATGTAATACACCCTAATACTAACACCTAATACCTCCATACACTATATATACATGTAATACACCCTAATACTAACACCTAATACCTCCATACACTATATATACATGTAATACACCCTAATACTAACACCTAATACCTCCATACACTATATATACATGTAATACACCCTAATACTAACACCTAATACCTCCATACACTATATATACATGTAATACACCCTAATACTAACACCTAATGCCTCCATACACTATATATACATGTAATACACCCTAATACTAACACCTAATACCTCCATACACTATATATACATGTAATACACCCTAATACTAACACCTAATACCTCCATACACTATATATACATGTAATACACCCTAATACTAACACCTAATACCCCCACACACTATATATACATGTAATACATCCTAATACTCACTCCTAATACCCCCATACACTATATATACATGTAATATACCCTAATACTAACACCTAATACCTCCATACACTATATATACATGTAATACATCCTAACAATCCTAACAATCACACGAAGCACTGCGCGTGCGCACTGACCCCTGAGCTCCGGGGTCAGCGCATCTGCGCACAACAGTTCAGGCGTAGTGCGCTTGCGTAGATCACACTATGGCGCATGCGCAGGACAGTCGGGGTAGCAGTGCGCACGCGCCGAGCTCCGCGCCGCTCGTGCAGGCTCCTTACAACGGGAAGTTGTGATTCGGCCCGAGGAGCAGCGGCGGCAGCAGCAGCACGGGGGACGCAGCACGGGCGCGCCGGGGAGGACTGAGCAGACGGTGACGTCATCAGTGTGATGTCATTGCCCTCCCGCGGGTGAGGAGTCTGGTTGTCGGCGGCGGCCATGACGTCAGAGAAGAAGATGGCGGAGGCGGGGCGCTCTGACAATAAGAACACGCTGAAGAAGACCAAGTTTGACCTGCGCATCGTGCAGGGTTACCTGGTGCGGGCCGGGGAGGTGCGCCCCCTGCTGTCTATCCCGGTGCCGGAGCTGGACGAGCGGCTGTGCACCTTCATCCGGACGCACCGCAAGCCGGATGGCTCCGAGTATGAGGCGGGGACGCTGCGCGGGATCCTGGGCAGCCTGGACCGACACTTCGAGAGGAGCGGCTACCCCCACGCCATCTACCGCTCCAAGGAGACCAAATTCACCAAGACGGTGAGCGCCATGCGTGAGCGCCAGTCCTACCTGCGCAGCCGCCCCCCAGGAGCCCCTCCCGGGCAGCAGGCAGAGCCCCTCAGCGAGCGCGACATTGAGCGTCTGTACGCCAGCGGCGCCATCGGCCTGCACAGCCCCACCGCTCTCCTGCACATGCTCTTCTTCAACATGGGCCTGCACTTCAGCCTGCGCACCCTGGAGCAGCACGCCCTGCGCTGGGGAGACATCGCCCTCAAGTCTGACCCCCAGGGCAGGAAGTACCTGGAGCACACCAAGAAGCTGAGCGCCGGGCGTGGCCGCCAGCACCCCGCACACACCATGAGGATGCAGATCTACGAGAGCCCCGAGCAGCCCGACCGCGACGTGGTCAAAGCCTACGAGAAGTACAGCACCGAGCGCCCCGACAAGATGAGGGCCAAGGACTCGCCCTTCTACCTCACCCCACAGCCCGACCACCGCCCCGGCTACGCACGATGGTTCAAGAACCTGCCCGTGGGCGAGGCCCGGATCAGGGGCATCATGAAGCACCTCAAGATGGCCGCCGGCCTGACGCCTCAACCCAAGAGGGAGGACGAGGAGGCGGGGGAGGGGGTGAACGGCTGCACCAGCAACGGCCACGACATGAAGAAGGAGGGTAAGAACTACCAGAGCGGCTGATAACAGAGAGCACTGGCTGCAGGGGAGGGTCGTCATGTCCTCCACTCATCACTAATTCTCTTCCCTACAGAGGAGGAGGCGCCGTGCAGAGACGTGGGCTGCGGGAGCCCCAACATCAAGGAGGAGTGGGAGGAGCCCGCAGACATGTGCCCCGAGGAGAAGACCCTCATACCGGGGAGGGTGAGTGACCGCCACGTCCTGCAGTATCACCAGCACAATAGTGAGTGCATCATCCTGTGTTATACCCCAGAGCTGCACTCACTATTCTGCTGCTGGTGCAGTCACTGTGTACATACATGACATTACTTATCCTGTACTGATCCTGAGTTACATCCTGTATTATACCCCAGAGCTGCACTCACTATTCTGCTGCTGGTGCAGTCACTGTGTACATACATGACATTACTTATCCTGTACTGATCCTGAGTTACATCCTGTATTATACCCCAGAGCTGCACTCACTATTCTGCTGCTGGTGCAGTCACTGTGTACATACATGACATTACTTATCCTGTACTGATCCTGAGTTACATCCTGTATTATACTCCAGAGCTGCACTCACTATTCTGCTGCTGGTGCAGTCACTGTGTACATACATGACATTACTTATCCTGTACTGATCCTGAGTCACATCCTGTATTATACCCCAGAGCTGCACTCACTATTCTGCTGCTGGTGCAGTCACTGTGTACATACATGACATTACTTATCCTGTACTGATCCTGAGTCACATCCTGTATTATACCCCAGAGCTGCACTCACTATTCTGCTGCTGGTGCAGTCACTGTGTACATACATGACATTACTTATCCCGTACTGATCCTGAGTTACATCCTGTATTATACCCCAGAGCTGCACTCACTATTCTGCTGCTGGTGCAGTCACTGTGTACATACATGACATTACTTATCCCGTACTGATCCTGAGTCACATCCTGTATTATACCCCAGAGCTGCACTCACTATTCTGCTGCTGGTGCAGTCACTGTGTACATACATGACATTACTTATCCCGTACTGATCCTGAGTCACATCCTGTATTATACCCCAGAGCTGCACTCACTATTCTGCTGCTGGTGCAGTCACTGTGTACATACATGACATTACTTATCCTGTACTGATCCTGAGTTACATCCTGTATTATACCCCAGAGCTGCTCTCACTATTCTGCTGCTGGTGCAGTCACTGTGTACATACATGACATTACTTATCCTGTACTGATCCTGAGTTACATCCTGTATTATACCCCAGAGCTGCACTCACTATTCTGCTGCTGGTGCAGTCACTGTGTACATACATGACATTACTTATCCTGTACTGATCCTGAGTTACATCCTGTATTATACCCCAGAGCTGCACTCACTATTCTGCTGCTGGTGCAGTCACTGTGTACATACATGACATTACTTATCCTGTACTGATCCTGAGTTACATCCTGTATTATACCCCAGAGCTGCACTCACTATTCTGCTGCTGGTGCAGTCACTGTGTACATACATGACATTACTTATCCTGTACTGATCCTGAGTTACATCCTGTATTATACCCCAGAGCTGCACTCACTATTCTGCTGCTGGTGCAGTCACTGTGTACATACATGACATTACTTATCCTGTACTGATCCTGAGTCACATCCTGTATTATACCCCAGAGCTGCACTCACTATTCTGCTGCTGGTGCAGTCACTGTGTACATACATGACATTACTTATCCTGTACTGATCCTGAGTTACATCCTGTATTATACCCCAGAGCTGCACTCACTATTCTGCTGCTGGTGCAGTCACTGTGTACATACATGACATTACTTATCCTGTACTGATCCTGAGTTACATCCTGTATTATACCCCCAGAGCTGCACTCACTATTCTGCTGCTGGTGCAGTCACTGTACATACATGACATTACTTCTCCTGTACTGATCCTGAGTTACATCCTGTATTATACTCCAGAGCTGCACTCACTATTCTGCTACTGGTGCAGTCACTGTGTACATACATGACATTACTTATCCTGTACTGATCCTGAGTTACATCCTGTATTATACCCCAGAGCTGCACTCACTATTCTGCTGCTGGTGCAGTCACTGTGTACATACATGACATTACTTATCCTGTACTGATCCTGAGTTACATCCTGTATTATACTCCAGAGCTGCACTCACTATTCTGCTACTGGTGCAGTCACTGTGTACATACATGACATTACTTATCCTGTACTGATCCTGAGTTACATCCTGTATTATACCCCAGAGCTGCACTCACTATTCTGCTGCTGGTGCAGTCACTGTGTACATACATGACATTACTTATCCTGTACTGATCCTGAGTTACATCCTGTATTATACCCCAGAGCTGCTCTCACTATTCTGCTACTGGTGCAGTCACTGTGTACATACATGACATTACTTATCCTGTACTGATCCTGAGTTACATCCTGTATTATACCCCAGAGCTGCACTCACTATTCTGCTGCTGGTGCAGTCACTGTACATACATGACATTACTTATCCTGTACTGATCCTGAGTTACATCCTGTATTATACCCCAGAGCTGCACTCACTATTCTGCTGCTGGTGCAGTCACTGTGTACATACATGACATTACTTATCCTGTACTGATCCTGAGTTACATCCTGTATTATACCCCAGAGCTGCACTCACTATTCTGCTGCTGGTGCAGTCACTGTGTACATACATGACATTACTTATCCCGTACTTATCCTGAGTTACATCCTGTATTATACTCCAGAGCTGCACTCACTATTCTGCTGCTGGTGCAGTCACTGTACATACATGACATTACTTATCCTGTACTGATCCTGAGTTACATCCTGTATTATACCCCAGAGCTGCACTCACTATTCTGCTGCTGGTGCAGTCACTGTGTACATACATGACATTACTTATCCTGTACTGATCCTGAGTTACATCCTGTATTATACCCCAGAGCTGCTCTCACTATTCTGCTGCTGGTGCAGTCACTGTGTACATACATGCCATTACTTATCCTGTACTGATCCTGAGTTACATCCTGTATTATACCCCAGAGCTGCACTCACTATTCTGCTGCTGGTGCAGTCACTGTGTACATACATGACATTACTTATCCTGTACTGATCCTGAGTTACATCCTGTATTATACTCCAGAGCTGCACTCACTATTCTGCTGCTGGTGCAGTCACTGTACATACATGACATTACTTATCCTGTACTGATCCTGAGTTACATCCTGTATTATACCCCAGAGCTGCACTCACTATTCTGCTGCTGGTGCAGTCACTGTGTACATACATGACATTACTTATCCTGTACTGATCCTGAGTTACATCCTGTATTATACCCCAGAGCTGCACTCACTATTCTGCTGCTGGTGCAGTCACTGTGTACATACATGACATTACTTATCCTGTACTGATCCTGAGTTACATCCTGTATTATACCCCAGAGCTGCACTCACTATTCTGCTGCTGGTGCAGTCACTGTGTACATACATGACATTACTTATCCTGTACTGATCCTGAGTTACATCCTGTATTATACTCCAGAGCTGCACTCACTATTCTGCTGCTGGTGCAGTCACTGTACATACATGACATTACTTATCCTGTACTGATCCTGAGTTACATCCTGTATTATACCCCAGAGCTGCACTCACTATTCTGCTACTGGTGCAGTCACTGTGTACATACATGACATTACTTATCCTGTACTGATCCTGAGTTACATCCTGTATTATACCCCAGAGCTGCTCTCACTATTCTGCTGCTGGTGCAGTCACTGTGTACATACATGCCATTACTTATCCTGTACTGATCCTGAGTTACATCCTGTATTATACCCCAGAGCTGCACTCACTATTCTGCTGCTGGTGCAGTCACTGTGTACATACTTGACATTACTTATCCTGTACTGATCCTGAGTTACATCCTGTATTATACTCCAGAGCTGCACTCACTATTCTGCTGCTGGTGCAGTCACTGTGTACATACATGCCATTACTTATCCTGTACTGATCCTGAGTTACATCCTGTATTATACCCCAGAGCTGCACTCACTATTCTGCTGCTGGTGCAGTCACTGTGTACATACTTGACATTACTTATCCTGTACTGATCCTGAGTTACATCCTGTATTATACCCCAGAGCTGCACTCACTATTCTGCTGCTGGTGCAGTCACTGTGTACATACATGACATTACTTATCCTGTACTGATCCTGAGTTACATCCTGTATTATACCCCAGAGCTGCACTCACTATTCTGCTGCTGGTGCAGTCACTGTGTACATACATGACATTACTTATCCTGTACTGATCCTGAGTTACATCCTGTATTATACCCCAGAGCTGCACTCACTATTCTGCTGCTGGTGCAGTCACTGTGTACATACATGACATTACTTATCCTGTACTGATCCTGAGTTACATCCTGTATTATACCCCAGAGCTGCACTCACTATTCTGCTGCTGGTGCAGTCACTGTGTACATACATGACATTACTTATCCTGTACTGATCCTGAGTTACATCCTGTATTATACCCCAGAGCTGCACTCACTATTCTGCTGCTGGTGCAGTCACTGTGTACATACATGACATTACTTATCCTGTACTGATCCTGAGTTACATCCTGTATTATACCCCAGAGCTGCACTCACTATTCTGCTGCTGGTGCAGTCACTGTGTACATACATGACATTACTTATCCTGTACTGATCCTGAGTTACATCCTGTATTATACCCCAGAGCTGCACTCACTATTCTGCTGCTGGTGCAGTCACTGTGTACATACATGACATTACTTATCCTGTACTGATCCTGAGTTACATCCTGTATTATACCCCAGAGCTGCACTCACTATTCTGCTGCTGGTGCAGTCACTGTGTACATACATGACATTACTTATCCTGTACTGATCCTGAGTTACATCCTGTATTATACCCCAGAGCTGCACTCACTATTCTGCTACTGGTGCAGTCACTGTGTACATACATGACATTACTTATCCTGTACTGATCCTGAGTTACATCCTGTATTATACTCCAGAGCTACACTCACTATTCTGCTGCTGGTGCAGTCACTGTGTACATACATGACATTACTTATCCTGTACTGATCCTGAGTTACATCCTGTATTATACTCCAGAGCTGCACTCACTATTCTGCTGCTGGTGCAGTCACTGTGTACATACATGACATTACTTATCCTGTACTGATCCTGAGTTACATCCTGTATTATACCCCAGAGCTGCACTCACTATTCTGCTACTGGTGCAGTCACTGTGTACATACATGACATTACTTATCCTGTACTGATCCTGAGTTACATCCTGTATTATACCCCAGAGCTGCACTCACTATTCTGCTGCTGGTGCAGTCACTGTGTACATACATGACATTACTTATCCTGTACTGATCCTGAGTTACATCCTGTATTATACCCCAGAGCTGCACTCACTATTCTGCTACTGGTGCAGTCACTGTGTACATACATGACATTACTTATCCTGTACTGATCCTGAGTTACATCCTGTATTATACCCCAGAGCTGCACTCACTATTCTGCTGCTGGTGCAGTCACTGTGTACATACATGACATTACTTATCCTGTACTGATCCTGAGTTACATCCTGTATTATACCCCAGAGCTGCACTCACTATTCTGCTGCTGGTGCAGTCACTGTGTACATACATGACATTACTTATCCTGTACTGATCCTGAGTTACATCCTGTATTATACCCCAGAGCTGCACTCACTATTCTGCTGCTGGTGCAGTCACTGTGTACATACATGACATTACTTATCCTGTACTGATCCTGAGTTACATCCTGTATTATACCCCAGAGCTGCACTCACTATTCTGCTACTGGTGCAGTCACTGTGTACATACATGACATTACTTATCCTGTACTGATCCTGAGTTACATCCTGTATTATACTCCAGAGCTACACTCACTATTCTGCTGCTGGTGCAGTCACTGTGTACATACATGACATTACTTATCCTGTACTGATCCTGAGTTACATCCTGTATTATACTCCAGAGCTGCACTCACTATTCTGCTGCTGGTGCAGTCACTGTGTACATACATGACATTACTTATCCTGTACTGATCCTGAGTTACATCCTGTATTATACCCCAGAGCTGCACTCACTATTCTGCTACTGGTGCAGTCACTGTGTACATACATGACATTACTTATCCTGTACTGATCCTGAGTTACATCCTGTATTATACCCCAGAGCTGCACTCACTATTCTGCTGCTGGTGCAGTCACTGTGTACATACATGACATTACTTATCCTGTACTGATCCTGAGTTACATCCTGTATTATACCCCAGAGCTGCACTCACTATTCTGCTGCTGGTGCAGTCACTGTGTACATACATGACATTACTGATCCTGTACTGATCCTGAGTTACATCCTGTATTATACCCCAGAGCTGCACTCACTATTCTGCTACTGGTGCAGTCACTGTACATACATGACATTACTTATCCTGTACTGATCCTGAGTTACATCCTGTATTATACTCCAGAGCTGCACTCACTATTCTGCTGCTGGTGCAGTCACTGTGTACATACATGACATTACTTATCCTGTACTGATCCTGAGTTACATCCTGTATTATACTCCAGAGCTGTACTCACTATTCTGCTGCTGGTGCAGTCACTGTGTACATACATGACATTACTGATCCTGTACTGATCCTGAGTTACATCCTGTATTATACTCCAGAGCTGCACTCACTATTCTGCTGGTCTCTTACAGGGTGTGGTGACGTTCCAAGATGTGGCTGCATATTTCTCGGCTAAGGACTGGCTGGTTCTTCAGGACTGGCAGAAGGAGCTGTACAAGAATGTAATGCGGGAGATTCACGCTGCACTGGAGGGCATGGGTAAGAATTCGCCCCCTGATAATGTGTATGGGGGGGGGGAATGTGTCCTGGGGTGTAGGTGCCATCTTGGTGACGTTCATTGTGTTTCCTCCTCCGAACGCAGGATATAAGATTATAAATGGAGACGTCCTTCTGAAGATCAAAGCTGAGGATCAGGACAAGGGCCCAGAGCCAGGACCTGGTGAGTGTGTGGGGCCCCCTGGTGGAGAAGGCGTCTGAGTACATGAAGCTGTTCTCTTATCTCTGTCCCTTTATGTCGTCACAACAGTTTGCAGTGCAGCAATCTCCCCCGACATCTTAATGAGGGTCCGACACGACGAAGGAGAAGCGGAGGAGGATCAGGACACCTCCAGCCCCAGTGAGTAGATCAGTCCCAGCCAGAGCTGCAGTCACTATTCTCTGACATCACCAGTGCATGACGAGGAGGGTCTGTCCAGCAGTGCTCATACATATCATCTACATGTTCTGTAACGCAGGGTTCACCTACTCTTTTCTCTGAATTATCTGTAAAGACGCTAAATGATTGTACCAGTAGTGATGGCTATAAACGCATCGGCTTCATCTCTAGAAGTAAGAAGTAAGATTCTCTACTTATGCAAAAGATTCCTAAAAGATGCAGGAGCTTAGTCTGGCCTCTCCTATCTCACATCACACAGCTCAGCATGGTACAGCTCAATTCCTGCCTCATTCATGCTCCTCTCCTCTCACATCAGACAGCTCAGCGTGGTACAGCCCAATTCCTGCCTCATTCATGCTCCTCTACTTCCATCTCACATCAGGCAGCTCAGTGTGGTACAGCCCAATTCCTGCCTCATTCATGCTCCTCTACTCCCATCTCACATCAGGCAGCTCAGTGTGGTACAGCCCAATTCCTGCCTCATTCATGCTCCTCTACTCCCATCTCACATCAGGCAGCTCAGTGTGGCACAGCCCAATTCCTGCCTCATTCATGCTACTCTCCTCCCATCTCACATCAGGCAGCTCAGCGTGGTACAGCTCAATTCCTGCCTCATTCATGATCCTCTCCTCCCCTCCTATCTCACATCAGACAGCTCAGCGTGGTACAGCTCAATTCCTGCCTCATTCAGGCTCCTCTCCTCCTATCTCACATCAGACAGCTCAGCATGGTACAGCCTAATTCCTGCCTCATTCATTCATTCTCCTCTCCTCCTGTCTCACATCAGACAGCTCAGCGCGGTACAGCCCAATTCCTGCCTCATTCATGCTCCTCTCCTCCCATCAGATAGCTCAGCATGGTACAGCCCAATTCCTGCCTCATTCATGCTACTCTCCTCCCATCTCACATCAGACAGCTCAGCATGGTACAGCTCAATTCCTGCCTTAGTCATGCTCCTCTCATCTCACATCAGACAGCTCAGCGTGGTACAGCCCAATTCCTGCCTCATTCATGCTCCTCTCCTCCCATCAGACAGCTCAGCATGGTACAGCCCAATTCCTGCCTCATTCATGCTCCTCTCCTCCCATCAGACAGCTCAGCATGGTACAGCTCAATTCCTGCCTAATTCATGCTCCTCTCCTCCCATTTCACATCAGACAGCTCAGCGTGGTACAGCCCAATTCCTGCCTCATTCATGCTCCTCTCCTCCCATCAGATAGCTCAGCATGGTACAGCCCAATTCCTGCCTCATTCATGCTCCTCTCCTCCCATCAGACAGCTCAGCATGGTACAGCCCAATTCCTGCCTCATTCATGCTACTCTCCTCCCATCTCCCATCAGACAGCTCAGCATGGTACAGCCCAATTCCTGCCTCATTCATGCTCCTCTCCTCCCATCAGACAGCTCAGCATGGTACAGCTCAATTCCTGCCTCATTCATGCTCCTCTCCTCCCATTTCACATCAGACAGCTCAGCATGGTACAGCTCAATTCCTGCCTCATTAATGCTCCTCTCCTCCCATCAGATAGCTCAGCATGGTACAGCTCAATTCCTGCCTTAGTCATGTTCCTCTCCTCCCATCAGACAGCTCAGCATGGTACAGCTCAATTCCTGCCTCATTCATGCTCCTCTCCTCTCTCACATCAGACAGCTCAGCGTGGTACAGCCCAATTCCTGCCTCATTAATGCTCCTCTCCTCCCATCAGATAGCTCAGCATGGTACAGCTCAATTCCTGCCTTAGTCATGCTCCTCTCCTCCCATCAGACAGCTCAGCATGGTACAGCCTAATTCCTGCCTCATTCATTCTCCTCTCCTCCTGTCTCACATCAGACAGCTCAGCGTGGTACAGCCCAATTCCTGCCTCATTTATGCTCCTCTCCTCCCATTAGATAGCTCAGCATGGTACAGCTCAATTCCTTCCTTAGTCATGCTCCTCTCATCTCACATCAGACAGCTCAGCGTGGTACAGCCCAATTCCTGCCTCATTCATGCTCCTCCTATCTCACATCAGACAGCTCAGCGTGGTACAGCCCAATTCCTGCCTTAGCCATGCTCCTCTCCTCCTATCTCACATCAGACAGCTCAGTGTGGTACAGCCCAATTCCTGCCTCATTCATGCTACTCTCCTCCCATCTCCCATCAGACAGCTCAGCATGGTACAGCCCAATTCCTGCCTCATTCATGCTCCTCTCCTCCCATCAGACAGCTCAGCATGGTACAGCTCAATTCCTGCCTAATTCATGCTCCTCTCCTCCCATTTCACATCAGACAGCTCAGCATGGTACAGCCCAATTCCTGCCTCATTAATGCTCCTCTCCTCCCATCAGATAGCTCAGCATGGTACAGCTCAATTCCTGCCTTAGTCATGCTCCTCTCCTCCCATCAGATAGCTCAGCATGGTACAGCTCAATTCCTGCCTCATTCATGCTCCTCTCCTCTCTCACATCAGACAGCTCAGCGTGGTACAGCCCAATTCCTGCCTCATTCAGGCTCCTCTCCTCTCACACATCAGACAGCTCAGCATGGTACAGCCTAATTCCTGCCTCATTCATTCTCCTCTCCTCCTGTCTCACATCAGACAGCTCAGCGTGGTACAGCCCAATTCCTGCCTCATTCATGCTCCTCTCCTCCCATCAGATAGCTCAGCATGGTACAGCCCAATTCCTGCCTCATTCATGCTCCTCTCCTCCCATTTCACATCAGACAGCTCAGCATGGTACAGCTCAATTCCTGCCTCATTAATGCTCCTCTCCTCCCATCAGATAGCTCAGCATGGTACAGCTCAATTCCTGCCTTAGTCATGCTCCTCTCCTCCCATCAGACAGCTCAGCATGGTACAGCTCAATTCCTGCCTCATTCATGCTCCTCTCCTCCCATCAGACAGCTCAGCATGGTACAGCTCAATTCCTGCCTCATTCATGCTCCTCTCCTCTCTCACATCAGACAGCTCAGCGTGGTACAGCCCAATTCCTGCCTTAGTCATGCTCCTCTTCTCCTATCTCACATCAGACAGCTCAGCATGGTACAGCTCAATTCCTGCCTCATTCATTCTCATCTCACATCAGACAGCTCAGCGTGGTACAGCTTAATTCCTGCCTTGGTCATGCTCCTCTCCTCCTATCTCACATCAGACAGCCAAGACTTATACTGCTCATTTTCTGCCTCTTTCATGCCCCTCCTTGGGCCGCATGTCCTTTCTCCCTGTCTTCTAGTATACAGCCCAGTTTGATACAGTTAAGTTCCTGCCTGTCAAGCCCCTCCCTCAGCCACGCCTCCTTTCCTCCTGTCTCACAGCAGACAGTTCAGTGTAATAAGCTCAATCCCTGCCGTAGTTAAGCCCCTCCACGGCCAATCTTCCACTATTCCTATCTCACAGCAGCCAGCTCATAGTGATGCTGCTTCATCTCTCCCTCAGTCACAGCCCTCCTCTAACCAGGCCTTCACCTCCAGTGATTGTAACGCTCGCGCACCACTCTCCCTCTCCCTTCTGTGTATGTAGATAAAAGTAAAGATCTTGTGATAAATCTCTGTGGATCAGTAAAGGAGCCGAATCTCCTGGCATAACAGAAGCTGTGCAGTGTGACTGGCGGGGGAGCAGAGCTGTGCTAGTACATGTGAGATCCCGGCAGCGGAGCACATGAGACCATGTGCTAGGGAACGCCTCTCAGGCAGACGTCTGATGGAGAAGAGGCCGCAATATGGAAATAATGTCTGCGATACAAGAGAATCGCTCTGCAAAATCAGATAAATGCGTCTTATTGTACTACACAAACCACCAGCCCCGCAGCATTATACCCAGTCACATGTATAACATCTCCTATGGTTCTGGTGTCATTGTAAAGAAGCAGATTTTGCCTTCCTTGGTTCTGTGATCTGTTGCACCAGACAGTGAAGCTCCTCACACACTCGCAGCGTCCGACCCGATGGCTGACAGCCAGGAGTGATGGGACGTGTAGCGTACGGGCCGGCGGGTCCTGCCTGCACACGCTGCGAGTGTATGAGGAGCCTTCGAGGAAACGCTGTGCAGCTTTTACTTATATTCGCTTTCACCACCTCATTACATGGAGATTATCTGTAGGGGCGGCTGCACAGATTCAGGGGCGCTTTGAATTATCTTTGTAGCCTCCACAGTTGCGGAGCTCTCAGTCCCAGTATCTGACCATTGTAATCTGTGTTCTGTCAGGGAGGAGGGGCTGGAGGCGTGTATTATGCTAATCTCCCGTACTGTCCAATCAGTGGCAGACATTCTGTGATCTCTACGCATCCAGATGCAGCGTTCATACATTATGTTTACATTCTGCTAATACTCAGGTAACATTGCGTTTACACCGTGTTTACAAACGCACATGCAATGTAAAGGTCGTGTAAATGTGATGTAACTGCAATATAAATGCAAACACAATGGGGGTCATTTACTAAGGGCCCAAATCGCTTTTTTTACCCGAATATTTCCGATTTGCGCCTGCACATGATGGAAATCGGGGGGGCGTGGCCGTAAGAAAACCCAACGGATTCGGAAAAAACGCTGTATATAAATAAGTGTGTTGCTTGACACGCACTTACCTTCACTCAGCCCGGCTCGGTGAACTTCAGTGCACTCAGATGGAATTCAGTGCAGCAGCGACACCTGGTGGACGTCGGAGGAAATGCCTTAGTGAATCCCAGCCGGACCTGAATCCTCCACAGAGAACGCGCCGCTGGATCGCGACAGGACCGGGTAAGTAAATCTGCCCCAATGTGACACAAACATCACATAAACGCAGATGCAACATAAATGCGACTGAAGTGACACGTAAACGCGATGCAAATGTCACATAAATGTAAACGCGATGCAAATGTCACATAAATGTAAACGCGATGCAAATGTCACATAAATGTAAACGCGATTGCTACAAAAACACAAATGCGTTGAGACTCCACCTAGGTGTAAAGGCAACACAAATGTGGAATAAAGGCCGTGCTATCGCCACGTAAACTTAAAGATGGCTGAAATGCATGCGACATGTCAACCGAAACGGCACATGACCGCAATCGCAACGCAATCGGCAAATGCAAAGTTTGTGCAAACGCCATGTAATGTGAATGTTATATAAACACCGAGACGTCACGCTTTATGGTTACATCACTTATGCGGTAACGTTTGAGGTGACATCATGCTGTCGTATTGCGTTTGTGGTAACGTGGCTTTTGCTTTCTCATTGGGCGGATGTTCCGTTTTACGTCACATTGTGTTTTATGTTAACGCAATGTAAACAGAATATTACAGAATGTGTGTGAACACGGCCTTAAGATGAGCATAGAGAAATAAACCCTGCTCATCGCAGCTTCTCTGACATTGCCTGCGCCTGATTGGACAGTATGAGAGAAGATTTGCATAAGTCACGCCTCCAGTTCAAGCCCCAGCTCCTCCTCTCTGATAGAACACAGATTACAATGGTCAGATACTGGGACTGAGAGCTCCACCACTGTGTCCCTGCATCTGTGTAGCCGCCCCTACAGTATGGCGGTAATCTCCTGGTGTCAGGTGGTGACGGGTCCTCTGCATACTGCACTCCCTGTTCTATAACATTCTGACTCCAGTCACATCCAGAGCAGCAGCACTGATTGAGCTGTGATTACAGGTATCCCGGGGTTTGATCCAGACCTTTCCCTGTGGGCATCAAAGGAAGACGCAGGAGCTCCAGAGGAAGGCAAGGAGTGCACCCCACCCACTGATGAAGGTAGGTACATGACCCAGCAGGGGGTGACCAGGAGAGGTGATCGTCTCCAGCCTCATACACAATGTATCATGTGCTTTTCCCTGTCCTATGGGATAACCTCAGACCCAGAACTAAAATAAAAACCTAACCCCGTGTAATAGTGCGTGAGCGTGCGGCAGGGGAGGTGAGGACAGGGCTCACGGGTCTCCGGACCCCAGTAACACATTGTAAAACACCTTACACTGCTACACTGGGGGAGGAGCCATCACACCCCCGGGGGAGGAGCCATCACACCCCCGGGGGAGGAGCCATCACACCCCCGGGGGAGGAGCCATCACACCCCCGGGGGAGGAGCCATCACACCCCCGGGGGAGGAGCCATCACACCCCCGGGGGAGGAGCCATCACACCCCCGGGGGAGGAGCCATCACACCCCCGGGGGAGGAGCCATCACACCCCCGGGGGAGGAGCCATCACACCCCCGGGGGAGGAGCCATCACACCCCCGGGGGAGGAGCCATCACACCCCCGGGGGAGGAGCCATCACACCCCCGGGGGAGGAGCCATCACACCCCCGGGGGAGGAGCCATCACACCCCCGGGGGAGGAGCCATCACAGTAAAAATTTCACTGATAATAACAATAAGAAGCATGACATGTGTATTGTTCCCCCGTAAGTCCCGATCTATCAAGATAATTATTATAATGTTGTTTTTATAAATGAGCACGAGGTCGTAGAGTCCCCAAAATGGTAAAAATGAGACCATCACATCCTCACCCGGCTCCTAACCCCAAAGTATGAAAAGTGTCAGAAGATGTAAAGAAAATTAGGAATTACTAAAACCTAAAGAATACAGGGAGGGAGAAAGACATAATTACAGCCCACAGGAAAATGGGGTAAGAGGCGATCATTGCCTCCCATTACCCGGCCTGGAACACGGAAAACAAAGCTCCGTACACAAAAAAGGGGAAGGAAGGGGTTAAATCTAGATAGTGTGGGTCCTGTCTGCAGGGGGCATCATGTGACCGCGCCCCTCGTGTCCTCCCGGGGTCTCGCCCCTCGTGTCCTCCCGGGGTCTCGCCCCTCGTGTCCTCCCGGGGTCGTGTCCTCCCGGGGTCTCCCGCTCCCGCCCTCGTGTCCTCCCGGGGTCTCCCGCTCCCGCCCTCGTGTCCTCCCGGAGTCTCGCCCCTCGTGTCCTCCCGGAGTCTCGCCCCTCGTGTCCTCCCGGAGTCTCGCCCCTCGTGTCCTCCCGGAGTCTCGCCCCTCGTGTCCTCCCGGAGTCTCGCCCCTCGTGTCCTCCCGGAGTCTCGCCCCTCGTGTCCTCCCGGAGTCTCGCCCCTCGTGTCCTCCCGGAGTCTCGCCCCTCGTGTCCTCCCGGAGTCTCGCCCCTCGTGTCCTCCCGGAGTCTCGCCCCTCGTGTCCTCCCGGAGTCTCGCCCCTCGTGTCCTCCCGGAGTCTCGCCCCTCGTGTCCTCCCGGAGTCTCGCCCCTCGTGTCCTCCCGGAGTCTCGCCCCTCGTGTCCTCCCGGAGTCTCGCCCCTCGTGTCCTCCCGGAGTCTCGCCCCTCGTGTCCTCCCGGAGTCTCGCCCCTCGTGTCCTCCCGGAGTCTCGCCCCTCGTGTCCTCCCGGAGTCTCGCCCCTCGTGTCCTCCCGGAGTCTCGCCCCTCGTGTCCTCCCGGAGTCTCGCCCCTCGTGTCCTCCCGGAGTCTCGCCCCTCGTGTCCTCCCGGAGTCTCGCCCCTCGTGTCCTCCCGGAGTCTCGCCCCTCGTGTCCTCCCGGAGTCTCGCCCCTCGTGTCCTCCCGGAGTCTCGCCCCTCGTGTCCTCCCGGAGTCTCGCCCCTCGTGTCCTCCCGGAGTCTCGCCCCTCGTGTCCTCCCGGAGTCTCGCCCCTCGTGTCCTCCCGGAGTCTCGCCCCTCGTGTCCTCCCGGAGTCTCGCCCCTCGTGTCCTCCCGGAGTCTCGCCCCTCGTGTCCTCCCGGAGTCTCGCCCCTCGTGTCCTCCCGGAGTCTCGCCCCTCGTGTCCTCCCGGAGTCTCGCCCCTCGTGTCCTCCCGGAGTCTCGCCCCTCGTGTCCTCCCGGAGTCTCGCCCCTCGTGTCCTCCCGGAGTCTCGCCCCTCGTGTCCTCCCGGAGTCTCGCCCCTCGTGTCCTCCCGGAGTCTCGCCCCTCGTGTCCTCCCGGAGTCTCGCCCCTCGTGTCCTCCCGGAGTCTCGCCCCTCGTGTCCTCCCGGAGTCTCGCCCCTCGTGTCCTCCCGGAGTCTCGCCCCTCGTGTCCTCCCGGAGTCTCGCCCCTCGTGTCCTCCCGGAGTCTCGCCCCTCGTGTCCTCCCGGAGTCTCGCCCCTCGTGTCCTCCCGGAGTCTCGCCCCTCGTGTCCTCCCGGAGTCTCGCCCCTCGTGTCCTCCCGGAGTCTCGCCCCTCGTGTCCTCCCGGAGTCTCGCCCCTCGTGTCCTCCCGGAGTCTCGCCCCTCGTGTCCTCCCGGAGTCTCGCCCCTCGTGTCCTCCCGGAGTCTCGCCCCTCGTGTCCTCCCGGAGTCTCGCCCCTCGTGTCCTCCCGGAGTCTCGCCCCTCGTGTCCTCCCGGAGTCTCGCCCCTCGTGTCCTCCCGGAGTCTCGCCCCTCGTGTCCTCCCGGAGTCTCGCCCCTCGTGTCCTCCCGGAGTCTCGCCCCTCGTGTCCTCCCGGAGTCTCGCCCCTCGTGTCCTCCCGGAGTCTCGCCCCTCGTGTCCTCCCGGAGTCTCGCCCCTCGTGTCCTCCCGGAGTCTCGCCCCTCGTGTCCTCCCGGAGTCTCGCCCCTCGTGTCCTCCCCGGAGTCTCGCCCCTCGTGTCCTCCCGGAGTCTCGCCCCTCGTGTCCTCCCGGAGTCTCGCCCCTCGTGTCCTCCCGGAGTCTCGCCCCTCGTGTCCTCCCGGAGTCTCGCCCCTCGTGTCCTCCCGGAGTCTCGCCCCTCGTGTCCTCCCGGAGTCTCGCCCCTCGTGTCCTCCCGGAGTCTCGCCCCTCGTGTCCTCCCGGAGTCTCGCCCCTCGTGTCCTCCCGGAGTCTCGCCCCTCGTGTCCTCCCGGAGTCTCGCCCCTCGTGTCCTCCCGGAGTCTCGCCCCTCGTGTCCTCCCGGAGTCTCGCCCCTCGTGTCCTCCCGGAGTCTCGCCCCTCGTGTCCTCCCGGAGTCTCGCCCCTCGTGTCCTCCCGGAGTCTCGCCCCTCGTGTCCTCCCGGAGTCTCGCCCCTCGTGTCCTCCCGGAGTCTCGCCCCTCGTGTCCTCCCGGAGTCTCGCCCCTCGTGTCCTCCCGGAGTCTCGCCCCTCGTGTCCTCCCGGAGTCTCGCCCCTCGTGTCCTCCCGGAGTCTCGCCCCTCGTGTCCTCCCGGAGTCTCGCCCCTCGTGTCCTCCCGGAGTCTCGCCCCTCGTGTCCTCCCGGAGTCTCGCCCCTCGTGTCCTCCCGGAGTCTCGCCCCTCGTGTCCTCCCGGAGTCTCGCCCCTCGTGTCCTCCCGGAGTCTCGCCCCTCGTGTCCTCCCGGAGTCTCGCCCCTCGTGTCCTCCCGGAGTCTCGCCCCTCGTGTCCTCCCGGAGTCTCGCCCCTCGTGTCCTCCCGGAGTCTCGCCCCTCGTGTCCTCCCGGAGTCTCGCCCCTCGTGTCCTCCCGGAGTCTCGCCCCTCGTGTCCTCCCGGAGTCTCGCCCCTCGTGTCCTCCCGGAGTCTCGCCCCTCGTGTCCTCCCGGAGTCTCGCCCCTCGTGTCCTCCCGGAGTCTCGCCCCTCGTGTCCTCCCGGAGTCTCGCCCCTCGTGTCCTCCCGGAGTCTCGCCCCTCGTGTCCTCCCGGAGTCTCGCCCCTCGTGTCCTCCCGGAGTCTCGCCCCTCGTGTCCTCCCGGAGTCTCGCCCCTCGTGTCCTCCCGGAGTCTCGCCCCTCGTGTCCTCCCGGAGTCTCGCCCCTCGTGTCCTCCCGGAGTCTCGCCCCTCGTGTCCTCCCGGAGTCTCGCCCCTCGTGTCCTCCCGGAGTCTCGCCCCTCGTGTCCTCCCGGAGTCTCGCCCCTCGTGTCCTCCCGGAGTCTCGCCCCTCGTGTCCTCCCGGAGTCTCGCCCCTCGTGTCCTCCCGGAGTCTCGCCCCTCGTGTCCTCCCGGAGTCTCGCCCCTCGTGTCCTCCCGGAGTCTCGCCCCTCGTGTCCTCCCGGAGTCTCGCCCCTCGTGTCCTCCCGGAGTCTCGCCCCTCGTGTCCTCCCGGAGTCTCGCCCCTCGTGTCCTCCCGGAGTCTCGCCCCTCGTGTCCTCCCGGAGTCTCGCCCCTCGTGTCCTCCCGGAGTCTCGCCCCTCGTGTCCTCCCGGAGTCTCGCCCCTCGTGTCCTCCCGGAGTCTCGCCCCTCGTGTCCTCCCGGAGTCTCGCCCCTCGTGTCCTCCCGGAGTCTCGCCCCTCGTGTCCTCCCGGAGTCTCGCCCCTCGTGTCCTCCCGGAGTCTCGCCCCTCGTGTCCTCCCGGAGTCTCGCCCCTCGTGTCCTCCCGGAGTCTCGCCCCTCGTGTCCTCCCGGAGTCTCGCCCCTCGTGTCCTCCCGGAGTCTCGCCCCTCGTGTCCTCCCGGAGTCTCGCCCCTCGTGTCCTCCCGGAGTCTCGCCCCTCGTGTCCTCCCGGAGTCTCGCCCCTCGTGTCCTCCCGGAGTCTCGCCCCTCGTGTCCTCCCGGAGTCTCGCCCCTCGTGTCCTCCCGGAGTCTCGCCCCTCGTGTCCTCCCGGAGTCTCGCCCCTCGTGTCCTCCCGGAGTCTCGCCCCTCGTGTCCTCCCGGAGTCTCGCCCCTCGTGTCCTCCCGGAGTCTCGCCCCTCGTGTCCTCCCGGAGTCTCGCCCCTCGTGTCCTCCCGGAGTCTCGCCCCTCGTGTCCTCCCGGAGTCTCGCCCCTCGTGTCCTCCCGGAGTCTCGCCCCTCGTGTCCTCCCGGAGTCTCGCCCCTCGTGTCCTCCCGGAGTCTCGCCCCTCGTGTCCTCCCGGAGTCTCGCCCCTCGTGTCCTCCCGGAGTCTCGCCCCTCGTGTCCTCCCGGAGTCTCGCCCCTCGTGTCCTCCCGGAGTCTCGCCCCTCGTGTCCTCCCGGAGTCTCGCCCCTCGTGTCCTCCCGGAGTCTCGCCCCTCGTGTCCTCCCGGAGTCTCGCCCCTCGTGTCCTCCCGGAGTCTCGCCCCTCGTGTCCTCCCGGAGTCTCGCCCCTCGTGTCCTCCCGGAGTCTCGCCCCTCGTGTCCTCCCGGAGTCTCGCCCCTCGTGTCCTCCCGGAGTCTCGCCCCTCGTGTCCTCCCGGAGTCTCGCCCCTCGTGTCCTCCCGGAGTCTCGCCCCTCGTGTCCTCCCGGAGTCTCGCCCCTCGTGTCCTCCCGGAGTCTCGCCCCTCGTGTCCTCCCGGAGTCTCGCCCCTCGTGTCCTCCCGGAGTCTCGCCCCTCGTGTCCTCCCGGAGTCTCGCCCCTCGTGTCCTCCCGGAGTCTCGCCCCTCGTGTCCTCCCGGAGTCTCGCCCCTCGTGTCCTCCCGGAGTCTCGCCCCTCGTGTCCTCCCGGAGTCTCGCCCCTCGTGTCCTCCCGGAGTCTCGCCCCTCGTGTCCTCCCCCGCTCGTGTCCTCCCGGAGTCTCGCCCCTCGTGTCCTCCCGGAGTCTCGCCCCTCGTGTCCTCCCGGAGTCTCGCCCCTCGTGTCCTCCCGGAGTCTCGCCCCTCGTGTCCTCCCGGAGTCTCGCCCCTCGTGTCCTCCCGGAGTCTCGCCCCTCGTGTCCTCCCGGAGTCTCGCCCCTCGTGTCCTCCCGGAGTCTCGCCCCTCGTGTCCTCCCGGAGTCTCGCCCCTCGTGTCCTCCCGGAGTCTCGCCCCTCGTGTCCTCCCGGAGTCTCGCCCCTCGTGTCCTCCCGGAGTCTCGCCCCTCGTGTCCTCCCGGAGTCTCGCCCCTCGTGTCCTCCCGGAGTCTCGCCCCTCGTGTCCTCCCGGAGTCTCGCCCCTCGTGTCCTCCCGGAGTCTCGCCCCTCGTGTCCTCCCGGAGTCTCGCCCCTCGTGTCCTCCCGGAGTCTCGCCCCTCGTGTCCTCCCGGAGTCTCGCCCCTCGTGTCCTCCCGGAGTCTCGCCCCTCGTGTCCTCCCGGAGTCTCGCCCCTCGTGTCCTCCCGGAGTCTCGCCCCTCGTGTCCTCCCGGAGTCTCGCCCCTCGTGTCCTCCCGAGTCTCGCCCCTCGTGTCCTCCCGGAGTCTCGCCCCTCGTGTCCTCCCGGAGTCTCGCCCCTCGTGTCCTCCCGGAGTCTCGCCCCTCGTGTCCTCCCGGAGTCTCGCCCCTCGTGTCCTCCCGGAGTCTCGCCCCTCGTGTCCTCCCGGAGTCTCGCCCCTCGTGTCCTCCCGGAGTCTCGCCCCTCGTGTCCTCCCGGAGTCTCGCCCCTCGTGTCCTCCCGGAGTCTCGCCCCTCGTGTCCTCCCGGAGTCTCGCCCCTCGTGTCCTCCCGGAGTCTCGCCCCTCGTGTCCTCCCGGAGTCTCGCCCCTCGTGTCCTCCCGGAGTCTCGCCCCTCGTGTCCTCCCGGAGTCTCGCCCCTCGTGTCCTCCCGGAGTCTCGCCCCTCGTGTCCTCCCGGAGTCTCGCCCCTCGTGTCCTCCCGGAGTCTCGCCCCTCGTGTCCTCCCGGAGTCTCGCCCCTCGTGTCCTCCCGGAGTCTCGCCCCTCGTGTCCTCCCGGAGTCTCGCCCCTCGTGTCCTCCCGGAGTCTCGCCCCTCGTGTCCTCCCGGAGTCTCGCCCCTCGTGTCCTCCCGGAGTCTCGCCCCTCGTGTCCTCCCGGAGTCTCGCCCCTCGTGTCCTCCCGGAGTCTCGCCCCTCGTGTCCTCCCGGAGTCTCGCCCCTCGTGTCCTCCCGGAGTCTCGCCCCTCGTGTCCTCCCGGAGTCTCGCCCCTCGTGTCCTCCCGGAGTCTCGCCCCTCGTGTCCTCCCGGAGTCTCGCCCCTCGTGTCCTCCCGGAGTCTCGCCCCTCGTGTCCTCCCGGAGTCTCGCCCCTCGTGTCCTCCCGGAGTCTCGCCCCTCGTGTCCTCCCGGAGTCTCGCCCCTCGTGTCCTCCCGGAGTCTCGCCCCTCGTGTCCTCCCGGAGTCTCGCCCCTCGTGTCCTCCCGGAGTCTCGCCCCTCGTGTCCTCCCGGAGTCTCGCCCCTCGTGTCCTCCCGGAGTCTCGCCCCTCGTGTCCTCCCGGAGTCTCGCCCCTCGTGTCCTCCCGGAGTCTCGCCCCTCGTGTCCTCCCGGAGTCTCGCCCCTCGTGTCCTCCCGGAGTCTCGCCCCTCGTGTCCTCCCGGAGTCTCGCCCCTCGTGTCCTCCCGGAGTCTCGCCCCTCGTGTCCTCCGGAGTCTCGCCCCTCGTGTCCTCCCGGAGTCTCGCCCCTCGTGTCCTCCCGGAGTCTCGCCCCTCGTGTCCTCCCGGAGTCTCGCCCCTCGTGTCCTCCCGGAGTCTCGCCCCTCGTGTCCTCCCGGAGTCTCGCCCCTCGTGTCCTCCCGGAGTCTCGCCCCTCGTGTCCTCCCGGAGTCTCGCCCCTCGTGTCCTCCCGGAGTCTCGCCCCTCGTGTCCTCCCGGAGTCTCGCCCCTCGTGTCCTCCCGGAGTCTCGCCCCTCGTGTCCTCCCGGAGTCTCGCCCCTCGTGTCCTCCCGGAGTCTCGCCCCTCGTGTCCTCCCGGAGTCTCGCCCCTCGTGTCCTCCCGGAGTCTCGCCCCTCGTGTCCTCCCGGAGTCTCGCCCCTCGTGTCCTCCCGGAGTCTCGCCCCTCGTGTCCTCCCGGAGTCTCGCCCCTCGTGTCCTCCCGGAGTCTCGCCCCTCGTGTCCTCCCGGAGTCTCGCCCCTCGTGTCCTCCCGGAGTCTCGCCCCTCGTGTCCTCCCGGAGTCTCGCCCCTCGTGTCCTCCCGGAGTCTCGCCCCTCGTGTCCTCCCGGAGTCTCGCCCCTCGTGTCCTCCCGGAGTCTCGCCCCTCGTGTCCTCCCGGAGTCTCGCCCCTCGTGTCCTCCCGGAGTCTCGCCCCTCGTGTCCTCCCGGAGTCTCGCCCCTCGTGTCCTCCCGGAGTCTCGCCCCTCGTGTCCTCCCGGAGTCTCGCCCCTCGTGTCCTCCCGGAGTCTCGCCCCTCGTGTCCTCCCGGAGTCTCGCCCCTCGTGTCCTCCCGGAGTCTCGCCCCTCGTGTCCTCCCGGAGTCTCGCCCCTCGTGTCCTCCCGGAGTCTCGCCCCTCGTGTCCTCCCGGAGTCTCGCCCCTCGTGTCCTCCCGGAGTCTCGCCCCTCGTGTCCTCCCGGAGTCTCGCCCCTCGTGTCCTCCCGGAGTCTCGCCCCTCGTGTCCTCCCGGAGTCTCGCCCCTCGTGTCCTCCCGGAGTCTCGCCCCTCGTGTCCTCCCGGAGTCTCGCCCCTCGTGTCCTCCCGGAGTCTCGCCCCTCGTGTCCTCCCGGAGTCTCGCCCCTCGTGTCCTCCCGGAGTCTCGCCCCTCGTGTCCTCCCGGAGTCTCGCCCCTCGTGTCCTCCCGGAGTCTCGCCCCTCGTGTCCTCCCGGAGTCTCGCCCCTCGTGTCCTCCCGGAGTCTCGCCCCTCGTGTCCTCCCGGAGTCTCGCCCCTCGTGTCCTCCCGGAGTCTCGCCCCTCGTGTCCTCCCGGAGTCTCGCCCCTCGTGTCCTCCCGGAGTCTCGCCCCTCGTGTCCTCCCGGAGTCTCGCCCCTCGTGTCCTCCCGGAGTCTCGCCCCTCGTGTCCTCCCGGAGTCTCGCCCCTCGTGTCCTCCCGGAGTCTCGCCCCTCGTGTCCTCCCGGAGTCTCGCCCCTCGTGTCCTCCCGGAGTCTCGCCCCTCGTGTCCTCCCGGAGTCTCGCCCCTCGTGTCCTCCCGGAGTCTCGCCCCTCGTGTCCTCCCGGAGTCTCGCCCCTCGTGTCCTCCCGGAGTCTCGCCCCTCGTGTCCTCCCGGAGTCTCGCCCCTCGTGTCCTCCCGGAGTCTCGCCCCTCGTGTCCTCCCGGAGTCTCGCCCCTCGTGTCCTCCCGGAGTCTCGCCCCTCGTGTCCTCCCGGAGTCTCGCCCCCTCGTGTCCTCCCGGAGTCTCGCCCCTCGTGTCCTCCCGGAGTCTCGCCCCTCGTGTCCTCCCGGAGTCTCGCCCCTCGTGTCCCTCCCGGAGTCTCGCCCCTCGTGTCCTCCCGGAGTCTCGCCCCTCGTGTCCTCCCGGAGTCTCGCCCCTCGTGTCCTCCCG